>NW_025751854.1:7500-14091 GCF_021184085.1 Oncorhynchus gorbuscha | reverse complement strand
TCTGATCATTACAGAGAAGGGTCTGGTGTGTATTGCAGGTGTGGCTGGGCCGTAGTTTAGAAAGATGTGATGCTGCTGAGTGGTGTGTATTGCAGGTGTGGCTGGGCCGTAGTTTAGAAAGATGTGATGCTGCTGAGTGGTGTGTATTGCAGGTGTGGCTGGGCCGTAGTTTAGAAAGATGTGATGCTGCTGAGTGGTGTGTTGCTCATTTGAACTGTGTTGTCCTGTGCTTAGAAATATGATCTCATTCTAGATCTGTCAATCTATGTACATGAGTCTGGCTATAGAAGGGACTGAGCTGTGCATCTTAACTAATGTGACTGTCCTGTCTAGGTCTGTCTAGATGTAACTAATGTGACTGTCCTGTCTAGGTCTGTCTAGATGTGTACCTGTGCTGTGACTGTCCTGTCTAGGTGTGTCTAGATGTATCTGTGCTGTGACTGTCCTGTCTAGGTGTGTCTAGATGTATCTGTGCTGTGACTGTCCTGTCTAGGTGTTCCTAGATGTACCTGTGCTGTGACTGTCCTGTCTAGATGTACCTGTGCTGTGACTGTCCTGTCTAGGTGTGTCTAGATGTATCTGTGCTGTGACTGTCCTGTCTAGGTGTGTCTAGATGTATCTGTGCTGTGACTGTCCTGTCTAGGTGTTCCTAGATGTACCTGTGCTGTGACTGTCCTGTCTAGATGTACCTGTGCTGTGACTGTCCTGTCTAGGTGTGTCTAGATGTATCTGTGCTGTGACTGTCCTGTCTAGGTGTGTCTAGATGTATCTGTGCTGTGACTGTCCTGTCTAGGTGTTCCTAGATGTACCTGTGCTGTGACTGTCCTGTCTAGGTGCACCTGTGCTGTGACTGTCCTGTCTAGGAGCGTCTAGATGTATAACTGTGCTGTGACTGTCCTGTCTATGAGCGTCTAGATGTAACTAAAGTGACTGTCCTGTCTAGATGTGTCTAGATGTACCTGTGCTGTAACTGTCCTGTAGCTCAGTTGGTAGAGCATGGCGCTTGTAACGCCAGGGTAGTGGGTTCGATCCCCGGGACCACCCATACGTAGAATGTATGCACACATGACTGTAAGTCGCTTTGGATAAAAGCGTCTGCTAAATGGCATATATTATTATTATATATTAGATGTACCTGTGCTGTAACTGTCCTGTCTAGGTGTGTCTAGATGTAGTGCTGTGACTGTCCTGTCTAGGTGTGTCTAGATGTATCTGTGCTGTGACTGTCCTGTCTAGGTGTGTCTAGATGCACCTGTGCTGTGACTGTCCTGTCTAGGAGCGTCTAGATGTAACTAATGTGACTGTCCTGTCTAGGTGTTCCTGTGCTGTTACTGTCCTGTCTAGGAGCGTCTAGATGTAACTAATGTGACTGTCCTGTCTAGGTGTGTCTAGATGTATCTGTGCTGTGACTGTCCTGTCTAGGTGTGTCTAGATGTATCTGTGCTGTGACTGTCCTGTCTAGGTGTGTCTAGATGCACCTGTGCTGTGACTGTCCTGTCTAGGAGCGTCTAGATGTAACTAATGTGACTGTCCTGTCTAGGTGTTCCTGTGCTGTGACTGTCCTGTCTAGGTGTGTCTAGATGCACCTGTGCTGTGACTGTCCTGTCTATGAGCGTCTAGATGTAACTAAAGTGACTGTCCTGTCTAGGTGTGTCTAGATGTATCTGTGCTGTGACTGTCCTGTCTAGGTGTGTCTAGATGTATCTGTGCTGTGACTGTCCTGTCTAGGTGTGTCTAGATGCACCTGTGCTGTGACTGTCCTGTCTAGGAGCGTCTAGATGTAACTAATGTGACTGTCCTGTCTAGGTGTTCCTGTGCTGTGACTGTCCTGTCTAGGTGTGTCTAGATGCACCTGTGCTGTGACTGTCCTGTCTAGGAGCGTCTAGATGTAACTAATGTGACTGTCCTGTCTAGATGCACCTGTGCTGTGACTGTCCTGTCTATGAGCGTCTAGATGTAACTAAAGTGACTGTCCTGTCTAGGTGTGTCTAGATGTATCTGTGCTGTGACTGTCCTGTCTATGAGCGTCTAGATGTAACTAAAGTGACTGTCCTGTCTAGGTGTGTCTAGATGCACCTGTGCTGTGACTGTCCTGTCTAGGAGCGTCTAGATGTAACTAATGTGACTGTCCTGTCTAGATGCACCTGTGCTGTGACTGTCCTGTCTATGAGCGTCTAGATGTAACTAAAGTGACTGTCCTGTCTAGGTGTGTCTAGATGTATCTGTGCTGTGACTGTCCTGTCTAGGTGTGTCTAGATGTATCTGTGCTGTGACTGTCCTGTCTAGGTGTGTCTAGATGCACCTGTGCTGTGACTGTCCTGTCTAGGAGCGTCTAGATGTAACTAATGTGACTGTCCTGTCTAGGTGTTCCTGTGCTGTGACTGTCCTGTCTAGGTGTGTCTAGATGCACCTGTGCTGTGACTGTCCTGTCTAGGAGCGTCTAGATGTAACTAATGTGACTGTCCTGTCTAGATGCACCTGTGCTGTGACTGTCCTGTCTATGAGCGTCTAGATGTAACTAAAGTGACTGTCCTGTCTAGGTGTGTCTAGATGTATCTGTGCTGTGACTGTCCTGTCTAGGTGTGTCTAGATGTATCTGTGCTGTGACTGTCCTGTCTAGGTGTGTCTAGATGCACCTGTGCTGTGACTGTCCTGTCTAGGAGCGTCTAGATGTAACTAATGTGACTGTCCTGTCTAGGTGTTCCTGTGCTGTGACTGTCCTGTCTAGGTGTGTCTAGATGCACCTGTGCTGTGACTGTCCTGTCTAGGAGCGTCTAGATGTAACTAAAGTGACTGTCCTGTCTAGGTGTGTCTAGATGTATCTGTGCTGTGACTGTCCTGTCTAGATGTACCTGTGCTGTGACTGTCCTGTCTAGGTGCGTCTAGATGCACCTGTGCTGTGACTGTCCTGTCTAGGTGTGTCTAGATGTATCTGTGCTGTGACTGTCCTGTCTAGGTGCGTCTAGATGCACCTGTGCTGTGACTGTCCTGTCTAGGTGTGTCTAGATGCACCTGTGCTGTGACTGTCCTGTCTAGGAGCGTCTAGATGTAACTAATGTGACTGTCCTGTCTAGGTGTGTCTAGATGTATCTGTGCTGTGACTGTCCTGTCTAGGTGTTCCTAGATGTAACTGTGCTGTGACTGTCCTGTCTAGGTGTTCCTAGATGTAACTGTGCTGTGACTGTCCTGTCTAGGAGCGTCTAGATGTATCTGTGCTGTGACTGTCCTGTCTAGGTGTTCCTAGATGTAACTGTGCTGTGACTGTCCTGTCTAGGTGTTCCTAGATGTAACTGTGCTGTGACTGTCCTGTCTAGGTGTTCCTAGATGTAACTGTGCTGTGACTGTCCTGTCTAGGTGCGTCTGGCCATAGCAGAGAAGGGACTGATCTGTGAGGAGTATGATGTCAGTCTGCCTCTTAGTGAACACAACGAGCCCTGGTTCATGAGACTGAACCCGGCAGGAGAGGTACCAGTCCTCGTCCACAATGACAACGTCATCACAGACCCTGTTCAGATCATGGACTATCTAGACCAGAACTTCAGAGATGGCAAGTAACTGACCCCTGACACCTAACCCTAACGCCTAACCCTAAACCCCTAAGCCTTAACCCTAAACCCCTAACCCTTAACCCCTAACCTTCAACCCCTAACCTTAGGGCTAGGGTGACTGGGCAACCCATTAGGTGTTCCCCCTAAAACACGTCAACAACCCCCAAAACGCCAATGTATAATCCCTGATCAAATTGACACATGGATTTTCAGTTTCACTCCATTCTCAACATCCCTGCCTCCACTCTCAACATCCCTGCCTCCACTCTGAACATCCCTGCCTCCACTCTGAACATCCCTGCCTCCACTCTGAACATCCCTGCCTCCACTCTCAACATCCCTGCCTCCACTCTCAACATCCCTGCCTCCACTCTCAACATCCCTGCCTCCACTCTCAACATCCCTGCCTCCACTCTCAACATCCCTGCCTCCACTCTCAACATCCCTGCCTCCACTCTCAACATCCCTGCCTCCACTCTCAACATCCCTGCCTCCACTCTCAACATCCCTGCCTCCACTCTCAACATCCCTGCCTCCACTCTCAACATCCCTGCCTCCACTCTCAACATCCCTGCCTCCACTCTGAACATCCCTGCCTCCACTTCAACATCCTCGCTCTCCACTCAACGCCCCTGCTTCCACTCTGAACATCCCTGCTCTGTTCTCAACATCCCTGCCTCCACTCTCAACATCCCTGCCTCCACTCTCACATCCCTGCCTCCACTCTTGAACATCCCTGCCTCCACTCTCAACATCCCTGCCTCCACTCTCAACATCCCTGCCTCCACTCTCCAACATCCCTGTCTCCACTCTCAACATCCCTGCCTCCACTCTGAACATCCTGCCTCCACTTCAATATCTCCCTGCCTCCCTCTGAACATCCCTGCCTCCCACTCTGAACATCCCTGCCTCCACTCTGAACATCCTGCCCACTTGAACATCCCTGCTTCCACTCTCAACATCCCTGCCTCCACTCTCAACATCCCTGCCTCCACTCTCAACATCCCTGCCTCCACTCTCAACATCCCTGCCTCCTCTCAACATCCCTGCCTCCACTCAACATCCCTGCCTCCACTCTCAACATCCCTGTCTCCACTCTCAGCATCCCTGTCTCCACTTCAACATCCCTGCCTCCACTCCTGAACACCCCTTGCCTCCACTCTGAACATCCCTGCCTCCACTCTCAACATTACTGCCTCCACTCAACATCCCTGCCTCCCACTCTCAACATCCTGCCTCCATTCTCAACATTCCTGCCTCCACTCTGAACAGCCCTGCCTCCATTCTCAACATCCCTGCCTCAACTCTGAACAGCCCTGCCTCCACTCTCAACATCCCTGCCTCCACTCTGGAACATCCTGCCTCCACTCTCAACATCCCCTGCCTCCACTTCAACATCCTGCCTCCACTCTCAACATCCCTGCCTCCTCTCAACATCCCTGCCTCCACTCTCAACATCCCTGCCTCCACTCTCAACATCCCTGCTCAACTCTGAACATCCTGCCTCCACTCAACATTCCTGCCTCCACCTCTCAACATCCCTGCCTCCACTCTCAACGTCCCTGCCTCCACTCTCAACGTCCCTACCTCCACTCTCAACGCCCTGCCTCCACTCTCAACATCCCTGCCTCCACTCTCAACGTCCCTGCCTCCACTCTCAACATCCCTGCCTCCACTCTCAACATCCCTGCCTCCCTCTCAACATTCCTGCCTCCACTCTCAACATCCCTGCCTCCACTCTCAACATTTCCTGCCTCCCTCTCAACATTCCTGCCTCCACTCTCAACATTCCTGCCTCCACTCTGCCAGCTGTTCATTTTGATCTTTTGTTCTTCCTCATTATTATTGTTATTGTTATTATTATTATTGTTATTGTTATTGTTATTATTATTGTTATTATTAATATTATTATTGTTATTGTTATTATTATTGTTATTATTATTATGTTTATTGTTATTATGTTTATTATTATTGTTATTATTATTGTTATTATTATTATTATTGTTATTGTTATTATTATTGCTATTA
This sequence comes from Oncorhynchus gorbuscha, assembly GCF_021184085.1. Lineage (NCBI taxonomy): Eukaryota > Metazoa > Chordata > Actinopteri > Salmoniformes > Salmonidae > Oncorhynchus > Oncorhynchus gorbuscha. The sequence continues at coordinate 8,515 of NW_025751854.1, read as the reverse complement.
TTATTGTTATTATTGTTATTATTATTATTATTATTATTATTGTTATTATTGTTATTATTATTATTATTGTTATTGTTATTATTATTGCTATTATTATTGTTATTATTGTTATTATTATTATTATTATTGTTATTATTATTATGATTGTTGTTATTATTATTGTTATTAGTATTAGTATTATTGTTATTATTATTGTTATGGTTTTTATTGTTATTATTATCATCATTATTATTAGTATTGTTTTTGTTATTATTATTATTATCATTATTAGTGTTATTTTCCTCTTTGCTCATTGTTTTCATTCACTATTATCAGTTTCATTTTGTTCCCCTTGTGTTGGTTGAAATGGATCTTATGTTGTTCAGTCTACTGCAGACTGGTAAGCATACGGAGAGGACAGGAGCGCTTTTATTCATTTGTCTGAAAATTATATCTCAAATACAAGCACATATATGATTGTATTTGACAAACACTTTTCAAATAAATCCAAATGTAGTATTAATTAAACTTGCCCATGCCTAATGGCAATACCTTTTGCAGGTTCACACTTTGAATTAATTGTCTGTTTCTATATTCTGACAAAACAGAAGAATAACCTTTGTCTCATTGTTTCCCAAACCTCTCCTCCAGTACCCTCAGCCAGCCCACTTCATTGATTTATTCTAGAACTAACACAACTCATTTAAATGGTCATCAAACCCTTCATTAGCTGAATCTGCAGTGCTACTGTACTTCTGGGACAACTAACCGGGCCGGCTGTGGGTACTGCTGGAGGGTTTGGGTAATGCTGCTTCGTTATAGTGATCTTGTTCATTAACCATCTTTGTTTCTCCGTTTCTTTGTCCCTTTTGTATGTCTGTAGAGGGAACTGCTAAGCTGATCCCCGAGGAAGGCAGTATGTACTATCACAGAGTCCAGCACTACAGAGAACTACTGGACTCTCTACAGATGGACGCCTATACACACGGCTCTATACTCCACCCAGAGATCACCGTGGACTCACACATCCCAGCCT
>NW_025751854.1:0-2500 GCF_021184085.1 Oncorhynchus gorbuscha | reverse complement strand
CACTTTAGCACCGCCCTAAAAGCCTGATTCAAATTCCACACAAACCTTCAAATAGGTATGTAATGACACATTATATAAACTCTTTATAGTGTTTTATTTACATTTTAGAGGCGATAAGGTGATAAGTTGGACAGATCGAGTGAAAAAAAAGCCATTTCCCCCAAACGACATCTCCTCTCCTTCTCACTATCACGCATTAGTTTAATTAACATCTCTCCTACTCACCATCACGCATTAGTTTAATTAACATCTCTCCTTCTCACTACCACGCATTAGTTTAATTAACATCTCTCTCCTTCTCACTACCACGCATTAGTTTAATTAACATCTCTCCTTCTCACTATCACGCATTAGTTTAATTAACATCTCCTCTCCTTCTCACTACCACGCATTAGTTTAATTAACATCTCTCTCCTTCTCACTACCACGCATTAGTTTAATTAACATCTCTCCTTCTCACTATCACACATTAGTTTAATTAACATCTCTCTGTAACGGCGTTCGTCTGTTGTAAGAAGAGAGTCGGACCGAAATGCAGCGTGTAGGTTACTCATGACTTTAATGAAAGAAAGCGTGGTACATGAAATAACTGAAACTAAATACAAAAACAACAGAACGGAACGTGAAACTAATTACAGCCTATCTGGTGACTACAACACAAAGACAGGAACAAACACCACGAATTACAAAGTGAACTCAGGCTACCTAAACACGACCAAGGCGTGACAGAACCACCCCCTAAGGTGCCGGACTCCCGGACCTCAAGAGCATAGGGAGGGTCCGGTGGGCGTCTGTCCATGGTGGCGGTTCTGGCTCGGGATGTGAAACCCCACTCCATTAATGTCCCTAGTTCCTCCCCTTCGCGTCCTGGGATAATCCACCCTCTCCGCCGGCCATGGGCCTATCAGGAGCAGCTTGTGACAGAGGGGCAGCTCGGGACAGAGGGGCAGCTCGGGAGCAGAGGGGCAGCTTTCGGACAGAGGGCATCTCAGGACGGGGGGGCATCTCAGGACAGGGGGCATCTCAGGACAGAGGGGCATCCGAGGACAGAGACAGAGGGACAGCTCGGGACAGAGGGGCAGCTCGGGACAGAGGGGCAGCTCGGGACCGAAGCAGCCCGGGACTGAGGGGGAAGCCCGGTACTGAGGGGAAGCCCAGTACTGAGAGGAAGCCCAGTACTGAGAGGAAGCCCAGTACTGAGAGGAAGCTCAGGCAGGTAGTAGGCTCCGGTAAATCCTGGCTGGCTGGCGGAACTGGAAGATTCAGGTTGACAAGCAGATCAGGAAGAGACTGGTTGTCTGGTGGCGCTGCTGACTGGCGGCGCGGCGGCGCTGGGCAGACTGGGAGTACTGGCGCCGCTGGGCAGACTGGGAGCACTGGCGGCACTGGGCAGACTGGGAGCACTGGCGGCGCTGGGCAGACTGGGAGCACTGGCGGCCCTGGGCAGACGGGCGCACTGGAGGCCTGGTGCGTGGTGCTGGAACTGGTGGTACTGGATCGAGGACACGCACAGGAAGCCTGGTGCGGGAGCTGCTACCGGAGGACTGGTGTGTGGAGGTGGCACAGGATGGGCTAGACCGTGGCGTACTGGAGATCTTTGAGAGCAGTGTAGGCACAGGACGTGCAAGGCTAGGGATGTGCACAGGAGCCTGGTGCTGAGGCTGGCACCAACTTCTACCAGCCGACTAACACGCACCTCAGGTTGAGTATAGAGCGCTAACTCAGGTGCTATCAAATCCCCGACACGATCCGTCAGTACGAATATTATATCTATAGCACCAAGCTAGCAACTCCCTCATTACTCTTTTCACAGTCTCTGCTTCGCTCACCTCTAACACTGGCTCTGGTCTCCTCCTTGGCTCCTCACGATGAACAAGGAGAGTTTGCTCAGGTCTATCTCCTGACTCAGCCATACTCTCCCTAAGCCCCCCAATACATTTTTTGGGGTGACTTTCGGTTTCGCTCTGCGCCGCCAGAAAGTTTTTCGACCTATCGCCTATAGCTCCTCTTCTTTCTCGATTGCTGCAGGGAATCCCAGGCGGCTCCTGCACTCTTCTCTGGGTCGGCCGACCATCTGTCGATTTCTTCCCACGTCGTATACCCATGCCTCTACCTTCCATAATGTCCTCCTTACGCTCCAGCTGTCTACTGCCAGTTTACACGCTTGCTCGGGTCTGGAGAGGTGGGTGTTACAAAGTGAACTCAGACTGTTTAAATACGGTGTTCCCAATCCGAGACAACGAGAATCACCTGACTCCAATTGAGAACCGCCAGGCAGCCAAGCCTAACTAGACACACCCCTAATCATACACAACCCAATGCGAATAAAACCCCAATACGAACCCAACACATAAACCCATGTCACACCCTGGCTCTGACCAAAATATATAACGAAAACACAAAAACATATTACCAAGGCGTGACACTCTCCTTCTCACTACCACGCATTAGTTTAATTAACATCTCTCTCCTTCTCACTATCACGCATTAGTTTAATTAA
>NW_025751853.1:0-14092 GCF_021184085.1 Oncorhynchus gorbuscha | reverse complement strand
AAGAAGACCACGATTAGGGAAGAAGACCACGATTAGGTAAGAAGACCACGATTAGGTAAGAAGACCACGATTAGGTCAGAAGACCACGATTAGGTAAGAAGACCCACGTTAGGGAAGAAGACCACGATTAGGTAAGAAGACCACGATTAGGTAAGAAGACCACGATTAAGAAGACCAGAAGACCAGAAGGTAAGAAGACCACGATTAGGTAAGACCAATGAAGGTAAGAAGACCACGATTAGGACCACAGAAGAAGACCACGATTAGGTAAGAAGACCACGATTAGGTAAGAAGACCACGATTAGGGAAGAAGACCAGGGAAGAAGATTAGGTAAGAAGACCACGATTAGGTAAGAAGACCACCAGAAGGTAAGAAGACCACGATTAGGTCAGAAGACCACGATTAGGTAAGAAGACCACGATTAGGTAAGAAGACCACCAGAAGGTAAGAAGACCACGATTAGGTCAGAAGACCACCAGAAGGTAAGAAGACCACGATTAGGTAAGAAGACCACGATTAGGTAAGAAGACCACGATTAGGGTAAGAAGACCACGATTAGGTAAGAAGACCACGATTAGGTCAGAAGACCACGATTAGGTAAGAAGACCACGATTAGGTCAGAAGACCACGATTAGGTAAGAAGACCACGATTAGGTCAGAAGACCACGATTAGGTCAGAAGACCACCAGAAGGTAAGAAGATATATACAGGGTTAGTTCAAATACCGTATTTACAGGAAGAGAGATGGAAATGAAGATGGACCCAGAACTCCAAACGGCTGTTGATTTAGCTTCTCTCACCTTAAGTCTGACGTTTTTTTTGTTGTTGCACAAAACACACAACACAACACACACACAACAAAACACACACAACACACAACAAAACACACACACAACAAAACACACACACAACAAAACACACACAACACACAACAAAACACACACAACACACAACAAAACACACACAACACACAACAAAACACACACACAACAAAACACACACAACACACAACAAAACACACACACAACAAAACACACACAACACACAACAAAACACACACACAACAAAACACACACAACACACACACAAAACATACACACAAAACACACACAGAACACACACAGAACACACAAAACACACACAGAACACCATGAACACACACACACACAGAAAAACACACACAAGACATTTCTGATAGCTATACTCCCCAGTCTCTGACTGGTGCTACAGACCTTGTCTGAAACACTCACCAAATAAAAACACCATTTATGGACAAAACAATAGTTTCTTTTCTGTTTGTGTTTCAATGAGTGTTTCAATCACAATTTTGTACGAGAAGGGTTTTAATTTAGATGTTCTTAGTTTACTCAGAGTATATTTACCGTCTGGACCCTCTACATCTTCCTGTGAATCCAGTGTGATATAAACACAAGTCCTTTCCAGCTATGAAGTGGACTGTAAAAATGTTTTCTGCTTCATTCTGTTCTGTGGAATTATTTTCCTATTCCCTACAGGCCCTGGTCAAACGTAGTGCACAAGATAGGGAACAGTGTTACATTTATGACCCTTGTGGAGTGTTTACTTCTGACATGCTGACCGCATTGTGCTGGCTCAGATATACTCCGTTCCTTTGGCTGAGCCCAGTGTCATCCATGACCCAGCCTGACCCTGGGGGGGGGGGGGGGGGCAATTTTTCACATGCAGCAAATACAAATACAACGTTCCCAACAATGTCAATAATAAGTGTAACAGGAAGTACCAGATCAATGTGGAGCTAATACAGGAAATAAATAATGTGGAGCTATAAGAATGATCAATGAGCTATATACAGGAAGTACCAGATCAATGTGGAGCTATATACAGGAAGTACCAGATCAATGTGGAGCTATATACAGGAAGTACCAGATCAATGTGGAGCTATATACAGGAAGTACCAGTACCAGATCAATGTGGAGCTATATACAGGAAGTACCAGATCAATGTGGAGCTATATACAGGAAGTACCAGATCAATGTGGAGTTATATACAGGAAGTACCAGATCAATGTGGAGCTATATACAGGAAGTACCAGATCAATGTGGAGCTATATACAGGAAGTACCAGATCAATGTGGAGCTATATACAGGAAGTACCAGATCAATGTGGAGCTATATACAGGAAATACCAGATTAATGTGGAGCTATATACAGGAAGTACCAGATCAATGTGGAGCTATATACAGGAAGTACCAGATCAATGTGGAGCTATATACAGGAAGTACCAGATCAATGTGGAGCTATATACAGGAAGTACCAGATCAATGTGGAGCTATATACAGGAAGTATCAGATCAATGTGGAGCTATATACAGGAAGTACCAGATCAATGTGGAGCTATATACAGGAAGTACCAGATCAATGTGGAGCTATATACAGGAAGTACCAGATCAATGTGGAGCTATATACAGGAAGTACCAGATCAATGTGGAGCTATATACAGGAAGTATCAGATCAATGTGGAGCTATATACAGGAAGTACCAGATCAATGTGGAGCTATATACAGGAAGTACCAGATCAATGTGGAGCTATATACAGGAAATACCAGATTAATGTGGAGCTATATACAGGAAGTACCAGATCAATGTGGAGCTATATACAGGAAATACCAGATTAATATGGAGCTATATACAGGAAGTACCAGATCAATGTGGAGCTATATACAGGAAGTACCAGATCAATGTGGAGCTATATACAGGAAGTACCAGATCAATGTGGAGCTATATACAGGAAATACCAGATTAATGTGGAGCTATATACAGGAAGTACCAGTACAAGATCAATGTGGAGCTATATACAGGAAGTACCAGTACCAGATCAATGTGGAGCTATATACAGGAAGTATCAGATCAATATGGAGCTATATACATAAAGTACCAGATCAATATGGAGCTATATACAGGGAGTACCAGATCAATGTGGAGCTATATACATGAAGTACCAGATCAATGTGGAGATATACAGGAAATACAGATCAATGTGGATTTGAGTTAGATATGTACATGTGTGTGGAGCTATATACAGGAAGTACCAGTGTGTGTACCAGATTTGTGTATTACAGGAAGTACCAGATCAATGTGAGCTATATACAGGAAATACTTGTGTACTGATTTGGAGCTGTACCAGATCAATGTGGAGCTATATACAGGAAGTACCAGATGTGGAGCTGGAAGTACCAGATCAATGTGGAGCTGTACCAGATGTGTATATACAGGAAGTACCAGATGTGTGTGTCAATGTGTGTACCAGTGTGTGTGATCAATGTGTGTGTGTGTGTGTTAATGTGTGTGTCAATGTGGAGCTGGAAATACCAGTTAATGTGTATATACAGTGTGTGTGTGTGTGTGTACCAGATTAATGTGGAGCTATATACAGTGTGTATAGTGTGTATATAGCGTGTATATATATTGTACATAGGTTGTATAGTGTGTATAGTGAGTATATAGTGTATATACTGTGTATAGTATGTATATAGTGTATGTATATAGTGTGTATATAGTGTGTATATAGTGTGTATATAGGTTGTATAATATGTGTATATAGTGTGTACAGTTTGTATAGTGTGTATTGTGAGTATATAGTGTATATACTGTGTATAGTATGTATATAGTGTGTATATAGTGTGTATATAGATTGTATAGTATGTGTATATAGTGTGTACAGTTTGTATAGTGTGTATTGTGTGCATATAGTCTTGTGAGTGTGCATAGACTCCGTGCTAGATACAGTCCATGCAGAAACCTTTTATTTACCAATTTTGCAGTCTTATGGCTTGGGGGTAGACACTGTCTCGGGGCTTCGGTACCATTTACCGGTGTATCGGTATTCCTGTGGTGAAGTAGAGGCGGACCAAAACGCAGCCTTGTTTACATTGATTCATGTTTAATAAAAAAAGATAAACACGAACACTAAAAACAATAAACGTGGAAACCCAAAAACAAACCTATCTGTTGCAGAACACAGAGACAGGAACAATCACCCAAAAACAGCCCTATCTGTTGCAGAACACAGAGACAGGAACAATCACCCACAAACTAACAGTGAAACCCAGACTACCTAAGTATGATTCTCAATCAGAGACAACTAATGACACCTGTCTCTGATTGAGAACCATACCAGGCCGAAACATAGAAATACCCCAAAACATAGAAAAACAAACATAGACTGCCCACCCAACTCACGCCCTGACCATACTAAAATAAATACAAAACAAAGGAAATAAAGGTCAGAACGTGACAACCGGACAGTAGCAGAGTGAACCGTCTTGGATGCCTGGAGTCTTTCACCGGACCCCGGTGATGTACTGGGACCGTCTGCACCAAATCAAATCAAATTTTATTTATAAAGCCCTTCGTACATCAGCTGATATCTCAAAGTGCTGTACAGAAACCCAGCCTGAAACCCCAAACAGCAAGCAACGCAGGTGTAGAAGCACGGTGGCTAGGAAAAACTCCCTAGAAAGGCCAAAACCTAGGAAGAAACCTACAGAGGAACCAGGCTATGAGGGGTTTATTGCAGAACATGGCCAAGATGTTCAAATGTACAAAAATGACCAGCATGGTCAAATAATAATAATCACAGTAGTTGTCGAGGGTGCAGCAAGTCAGCACCTCAAGAGTAAATGTCAGTTGGCTTTTCATAGCCGATCATTAAGAGTATCTCTACCACTCCTGCTGTCTCTAGAGAGTTGAAATCAGCAGGTCTGGGACAGGTAGCACGTCCAGTGAACAGGTCAGGGTTCCATAGTCGCAGGCAGAACAGTTGAAACTGGAGCAGCAGCACGACCAGGTGGACTGGCGACAGCAAGGAGTCTTTATGCCAGGTAGTCCTGAGGCACGGTCCTAGGGCTCAGGTCCTCCGAGAGAGAGAGAAAAAGAGAAAGAGAATTAGAGAACGCACACTTAAATTCACACATGACACCGGATAAGACAGGAGAAATACTCCAGATATAACAAACTGACCCCAGCCCCCCGACACATAAACTACTGCAGCATAAATACTGGAGGCTGAGACAGGAGGGGTCAGGAGACACTGTGGCCCCATCCGATGATACCCCCGGACAGGGCCAAACAGGAAGGATATAACCCCACCCACTTTGCCAAAGCACAGCCCCCACAACTTACCATCCTGAGACAAGGCCGAGTATAGCCCACAAAGTTCCCCCCCACGGCACAACCCAAGGGGGGGCGCAAACCCAGACAGGAAGATCATATCAGTGACTCAACCCACTCAAGTGACGCACCCCTCCTAGGAACGGCATGGAAGATCACCAGTAAGCCAGTGACTCAGCCCCTGTAACAGGGTTAGAGGCAGAGAATCACAGTGAAGAGACAGCAAGGGCGGTTCGTTGCTCCAGAGCCTTTCCGTTCACCTTCACACTCCTGGGCCAGACTACACTCAATCATATGACCCACTGAAGAGATGAGTCTTCAGTAAAGACTAAAAAAGGTTGAGGCCGAGTCTGCGTCTCTCTCTCTAGCGAATTTGCAGTCAAGGGCGGTGCATTTGCCATTCCAGGTGGTGATGCAGACAGTCAAGATGCTCTCGATGGTGCAGCTGTATAACTTTTTGAGACTCTGAGGGCCAGTGTCTTTTCAGCCTCCTGATGGAGCTCTGTCGCCAGGCACCGTCTGTAGGGCTCTGGGCAAAACTACTATATAAGGATGCTTCCCTCTTCTTGTCCTATGCCTCGACATGTCTCCATGACTAGGCCTGACGACTGCAGTATGACAACACCAAGCAGGTGACCCCTGAACCCTATTTTAACAGGAAGGAACATAAGGAGCATGGAGGCTGTTTATACTAGTCAACATACCTCAACAGAGACACACAGTCTGAGTGCATCAACAATGAATGTAAAGACACACACACAGAGGTTGGAGACGGAGCTTTTACTTTTTACTAAGATAACACCATGTTCTCAGGGCTGTTAGATAACACTATGTTCTCAGGGCTGTTAGATAACACCATGTTCTCAGGGCTGTTAGATAACACCATGTTCTCAGGGCTGTTAGATAACACTATGTTCTCAGGGCTGTTAGATAACACTATGTTCTCAGGGCTGTTAGATAACACTATGTTACCAGGGCTGTTACCTAGATAACACTATGTTACCAGGGCTGTTAGATAACACCATGTTCTCAGGGCTGTTAGATAACACTCAGGGCTGTTAGATAACACTATGTTACCAGGGCTGTTACCTAGATAACACTATGTTACCAGGGCTGTTAGATAACACCATGTTCTCAGGGCTGTTAGATAACACTATAACACTATGTTCTCAGGGCTGTCAGATAACACTATAACACCATGTTCTCAGGGCTGTTAGATAACACTATAACACCATGTTCTCAGGGCTGTTAGATAACACTATGTTACCAGGGCTGTTAGATAACACTATAACACCATGTTCTCAGGGCTGTTAGATAACACTATAACACCATGTTCTAGGGCTGTTAGATAACACTATGTTACCAGGGCTGTTAGATAACACTATGTTACCAGGGCTGTTAGATAACACTATGTTAGATAACACTATGTTACCAGGGCTGTTAGATAACACTATGTTCTCAGGACTGTTAGATAACACTATGTTACCAGGGCTGTTAGATAACACTATGTTACCAGGTCTGTTACCTAGATAACACTATGTTACCAGGGCTGTTAGATAACACTATGTTACCAGGGCTGTTACCTAGATAACACTATGTTACCAGGGCTGTTAGATAACACTATGTTACCAGGGCTGTTACCTAGATAACACTATGTTACCAGGGCTGTTAGATAACACTATGTTACCAGGGCTGTTAGATAACACTATGTTACCAGGGCTGTTACCTAGATAACACTATGTTACCAGGGCTGTTAGATAACACTATGTTACCAGGGCTGTTAGATAACACTATGTTACCAGGGCTGTTAGATAACACTATGTTACCAGGGCTGTTAGATAACACTATGTTACCAGGGCTGTTAGATAACACTATGATAACACTATGTTACCAGGGCTGTTAGATAACACTATGTTACCAGGGCTGTTAGATAACACTATGTTACCAGGGCTGTTAGATAACACTATGTTACCAGGGCTGTTAGATAACACTATGTTACCAGGGCTGTTAGATAACACTGTGTTACACAGGGGCTGTTACTGATAACAGATAACACTATGTTACCAGGGCTGTTAGATAACACTATGTTAACACTATGGGCTGTTACCTATGTTACCAGATAACACTATGTTACCGGGGCTGTTAGATAACACTATGTTACCAGGGCTGTTAGATAACACTATGTTACCAGGGCTGTTACCTAGATAACACTATGTTACCAGGGCTGTTACACTAGATAACTGTTAGACTATGTTATCAGGGCTGTTAGATAACACTATGTTCTCAGGGCTGTTAGATAACACTATGTTGTTACCAGGGCTGTTATAACACTATGTTATGTTAGATTCACTCCAGGGCTGTTAGATAACACTATGTTACCAGGGCTGTTAGATAACACTATGTTACCAGGGCTGTTAGATAACACTATGTTACCAGGGCTGTTACCTAGATAACACTATGTTACCAGGGCTGTTAGATAACACTATGTTACCAGGGCTGTTAGATAACACTATGTTCTCAGGGCTGTTAGATAACACTATGTTACCAGGGCTGTTACCTATGTTAAGATAACACTATGTTACCAGGGCTGTTAGATAACACTATGTTACCAGGGCTGTTAGATAACACTATGTTAAGGGCTGTTACTATGTTACCAGGGCTGTTAGATAACACTATGTTACCAGGGCTGTTAGATAACTCAGGGCTGTTAGATAACACTATAAGGGCACCACTATGTTACTCAGGGCTGTTAGATAACACTATGTTACCAGGGCTGTTAGATAACACTATAACACCATGTTCTCAGGGCTGTTACCAGATAACACTAGGGCTGTTAATAACACTATGTTCTCAGGGCTGTTAGATAACACTATGTTATGTTACCAGGGCTGTTAGATAACACTATGTTACCAGGGCTGTTAGATAACACTATGTTACCAGGGCTGTTAGATAACACTATGTTCTCAGGGCTGTTAGATAACACTATGTTACCAGGGCTGTTAGATAACACTATGTTACCAGTTACCAGGGCTGTTAGATAACACTATGTTACCAGTTATCTATGTTACCTAGATAACACTATGTTACCAGGGCTGTTAGATAACACTATGTTACCAGGGCTGTTACCTAGATAACACTATGTTACCAGGGCTGTTAGATAACACTATGTTACCAGGGCTGTTACACTATGTTCTAGATAACACTATGTTACCAGGGCTGTTACACTATGGGCTGTTAGATAACACTATGTTACCAGGGCTGTTAGATAACACTATGTTACCAGGGCTGTTACCTAGATAACACTATGTTACCAGGGCTGTTAGATAACACTATGTTACCAGGGCTGTTAGATAACACTATGTTACCAGGGCTGTTAGATAACACTATGTTACCAGGGCTGTTAGATAACACTATGTTACCAGGGCTGTTAGATAACACTATGTTACCAGGGCTGTTAGATAACACTATGTTACCAGGGCTGTTAGATAACACTATGTTACCAGGGCTGTTAGATAACACTATGTTACCAGGGCTGTTAGATAACACTATGTTACCAGGGCTGTTAGATAACACTGTGTTACCAGGACTGTTAGATAACACTATGTTACCACTGTTAGATAACAGGGCTGTTAGATAACACTATGTTACCAGGGCTGTTACCTAGATAACACTATGTTACCGGGGCTGTTAGATAACACTATGTTACCAGGGCTGTTAGATAACACTATGTTACCAGGGCTGTTACCTAGATAACACTATGTTACCAGGGCTGTTACCTAGATAACACTATGTTATCAGGGCTGTTAGATAACACTATGTTCTCAGGGCTGTTACACTATGTTACTATAATAACACTATGTTCTCAGGGCTGTTAGATAACACTATGTTACCATGGCTGTTAGATAACACTATGTTACCAGGGCTGTTAGATAACACTATGTTACCAGGGCTGTTAGATAACACTATGTTACCAGGGCTGTTAGATAACACTATGTTACCAGGGCTGTTAGATAACACTATGTTCTCAGGGCTGTTAGATAACACTATGTTACCAGGGCTGTTACCAGGGCTGTTAGATAACACTATGTTACCAGGGCTGTTAGATAACACTATGTTACCATGTTCTCAGGGCTGTTAGATAACACTATGTTACAGGGCTGTTAGATAACACTATAACACTAACACTATGTTCTCAGGGCTGTTAGATAACACTATGTTAACACCATGTTCTCAGGGCTGTTAGATAACACTATAAGGGCTGTTAGATAACACTATGTTACCAGGGCTGTTAGATAACACTATGTTCTATGTTAGATAACACTAGGGCTGTTAGATAACACTATAACACCATGTTCTCAGGGCTGTTAGATAACACTATAACAGATAACACTATGTTACCATGTTAGATAACACTATGTTACCAGGGCTGTTAGATAACACTATGTTAGGGCTGTTAGATAACACTATGTTACTGTTAGATAACACTATGTTACCAGGGCTGTTAGATAACACTATGTTACCAGGGCTGTTAGATAACACTATGTTCTCAGGACTGTTAGATAACACTATGTTACCAGGGCTGTTAGATAACACTATGTTACCAGGTCTGTTACCTAGATAACACTATGTTACCAGGGCTGTTAGATAACACTATGTTACCAGGGCTGTTACCTAGATAACACTATGTTACCAGGCCTGTTAGATAACACTATGTTACCAGGGCTGTTACCTAGATAACACTATGTTACCAGGGCTGTTAGATAACACTATGTTACCAGGGCTGTTAGATAACACTATGTTACCAGGGCTGTTACCTAGATAACACTATGTTACTGTTAGATAACACTATGGGCTGTTAGATAACACTATGTTACCAGGGCTGTTAGATAACACTATGTTACCAGGGCTGTTAGATAACACTATGTTACCAGGGCTGTTAGATAACACTATGTTACCAGGGCTGTTAGATAACACCATGTTCTCAGTGCTGTTAGATAACACTATGTTACCAGGGCTGTTAGATAACACTATGTTACCAGGGCTGTTAGATAACACTATGTTACCAGGGCTGTTAGATAACACTATGTTACCAGGGCTGTTAGATAACACTATGTTACCAGGGCTGTTAGATAACACTATGTTACCAGGGCTGTTAGATAACACTATGTTACCAGGGCTGTTACCTAGATAACACTATGTTACCAGGGCTGTTACCTAGATAACACTATGTTATCAGGGCTGTTAGATAACACTATGTTCTCAGGGCTGTTACCAGGATAACACTATGTTCTCAGGGCTGTTAGATAACACTATGTTACCATGGCTGTTAGATAACACTATGTTACCAGGGCTGTTAGATAACACTATGTTACCAGGGCTGTTAGATAACACTATGTTACCAGGGCTGTTAGATAACACTATGTTACCAGGGCTGTTAGATAACACTATGTTACCAGGGCTGTTAGATAACACTATGTTCTCAGTGCTGTTAGATAACACTATGTTACCAGGGCTGTTAGATAACACTATGTTACCAGGGCTGTTAGATAACACTATGTTACCAGGGCTGTTAGATAACACTATGTTACCAGGGCTGTTAGATAACACTATGTTACCAGGGCTGTTAGATAACACTATGTTACCAGGGCTGTTAGATAACACTGTTAGATAACACTATGTTACCAGGGCTGTTAGATAACACTATGTTACCAGGGCTGTTAGATAACACTATGTTACCAGGGCTGTTAGATAACACTATGTTACCAGGGCTGTTACACTATGTTATGTTACCTAGATACACTATGTTATCAGGGCTGTTAGATAACACTATGTTCTCAGGGCTGTTACCAGGATAACACTATGTTACCAGGGCTTCTTACCAGGGCTGTTAGATAACACTATGTTACCATGGCTGTTAGATAACACTATGTTACCAGGGCTGTTAGATAACACTATGTTACCAGGGCTGTTACCTAGATAACACTATGTTACCAGGGCTGTTAGATAACACTATGTTACCAGGGCTGTTACCTAGTTACCAGGGCTGTTAATAACACTATGTTCTCAGGGCTGTTAGATAACACTATGTTACCAGGGCTGTTAGATAACACTATGTTATCAGGGCTGTTAGATAACACTATGTTCTCATGGCTGTTAGATAACACTATGTTACCAGGGCTGTTAGATAACACTATGTTACCAGGGCTGTTACCTAGATAACACTATGTTCTCAGGGCTGTTAGATAACACTATGTTACCAGGGCTGTTAGATAACACTATGTTACCAGGGCTGTTACCTAGATAACACTATGTTACCAGGGCTGTTAGATAACACTGTGTTACCAGGGCTGTTAGATAACACTATGTTACCAGGGCTGTTAGATAACACTATGTTACCAGGGCTGTTACCTAGATAACACTATGTTACCAGGGCTGTTAGATAACACTATGTTACCAGGGCTGTTAGATAACACTATGTTACCAGGGCTGTTAGATAACACTATGTTACCAGGGCTGTTAGATAACACTATGTTACCAGGGCTGTTAGATAACACTATGTTACCAGGGCTGTTAGATAACACTATGTTACCAGGGCTGTTAGATAACACTATGTTACCAGGGCTGTTAGATAACACTATGTTCTCAGGGCTGTTAGATAACACTATGTTACCAGGGCTGTTAGATAACATTATGTTACCTAGATAACACTATGTTCTCAGGTTACCAGGGCTGTTAGATAACACTATGTTACCAGGGCTGTTAGATAACACTATGTTACCAGGGCTGTTAGATAACACTATGTTACCAGGGCTGTTAGATAACACTATGTTACCATAACACTATGTTACCAGGGCTGTTAGATAACACTATGTTACCAGGGCTGTTAGATAACACTATGTTACAGGGCTGTTAGATAACACTATGTTACAGGGCTGTTAGATAACACTATGTTACCAGGGCTGTTAGATAACACTATGTTACCAGGGCTGTTAGATAACACTATGTTACCAGGGCTGTTAGATAACACTATGTTACCAGGGCTGTTAGATAACACTATGTTACCAGGGCTGTTAGATAACACTATGTTACCAGGGCTGTCAGATAACACTATGTTACCAGGGCTGTTACCTAGATAACACTATGTTACCAGGGCTGTTAGATAACACTGTGTTACCAGGACTGTTAGATAACACTATGTTCTCAGGGCTGTTAGATAACACTATGTTCTCAGGGCTGTTAGATTTACATTTACATTTACATTTAAGTCATTTAGCAGACGCTCTTATCCAGAGCGACTTACAAATTGGTGCATTCACCTTATGACATCCAGTGGGACAGTCACTTAACAATAGTGCATCTAAAACTTAGGGGGGGTGGGGTGAGAGGGATTACTTAACCTATCCTAGGTATTCCTTAAAGAGGTGGGGTTTCAGGTGTCTCCGGAAGGTGGTGATTGACTCCGCTGTCCTGGCGTCGTGAGGGAGTTTGTTCCACCATTGGGGGGCCAGGGCAGCGAACAGTTTTGACTGGGCTGAGCGGGAGCTGTACTTCCTCAGTGGTAGGGAGGCGAGCAGGCCAGAGGTGGATGAACGCAGTGCCCTTGTTTGGGTGTAGGGCCTGATCAGAGCCTGGAGGTACTGAGGTGCCGTTCCCCTCACAGCTCCGTAGGCAAGCACCATGGTCTTGTAGCGGATGCGAGCTTCAACTGGAAGCCAGTGGAGAGAACGGAGGAGCGGGGTGACGTGAGAGAACTTGGGAAGGTTGAACACCAGACGGGCTGCTGGCGTTCTGGATGAGTTGAAGGGGTTTAATGGCACAGGCAGGAGCCCAGCCAACAGCGAGTTGCAGTAATCCAGACGGGAGATGACAAGTGCCTGGATTAGGACCTGCGCCGCTTCCTGTGTGAGGCAGGGTCGTACTCTGCGGATGTTGTAGAGCATGAACCTACAGGAACGGGCCACCGCCTTGATGTTAGTTGAGAACGACAGGGTGTTGTCCAGGATCACGCCAAGGTTCTTGGCGCTCTGGGAGGAGGACACAATGGAGTTGTCAACCGTGATGGCGAGATCATGGAACGGGCAGTCCTTCCCCGGGAGGAAGAGCAGCTCCGTCTTGCCGAGGTTCAGCTTGAGGTGGTGATCCGTCATCCACACTGATATGTCTGCCAGACATGCAGAGATGCGATTCGCCACCTGGTCATCAGAAGGGGGAAAGGAGAAGATTAATTGTGTGTCGTCTGCATAGCAATGATAAGAGAGACCATGTGAGGTTATGACAGAGCCAAGTGACTTGGTGTATAGCGAGAATAGGAGAGGGCCAAGAACAGAGCCCTGGGGGACACCAGTGGTGAGAGCGCGTGGTGAGGAGACAGATTCTCGCCACGCCACCTGGTAGGAGCGACCTGTCAGGTAGGACGCAATCCAAGCGTGGGCCGCGCCGGTCCTTCTGTAGCTCAGTTGGTAGAGCATGGCGCTTGTAACGCCAGGGTATTGGGTTCCGATCCCCGGGACCGACCATACGTAGAATGTATGCACACATGACTGTAAGTCGCTTTGGATAAAAGCGTCTGCTAAATGGCATATATTATTATTATTATTATTATTAGATGCCCAACTCGGAGAGGGTGGAGAGGAGGATCTGATGGTTCACAGTATCGAAGGCAGCCGATAGATCTAGAAGGATGAGAGCAGAGGAGAGAGAGTTAGCTTTAGCAGTGCGGAGCGCCTCCGTGATACAGAGGAGAGCAGTCTCAGTTGAATGACTAGTCTTGAAACCTGACTGATTTGGATCAAGAAGGTCATTCAGAGAGAGATAGCGGGAGAGCTGGCCAAGGACGGCACGTTCAAGAGTTTTGGAGAGAAAAGAAAGAAGGGATACTGGTCTGTAATTGTTGACATCGAGGGATCGAGTGTAGGTTTTTTCAGAAGGGGTGCAACTCCTTCTGC
>NW_025751852.1:0-14096 GCF_021184085.1 Oncorhynchus gorbuscha | reverse complement strand
ATTGGGAGGACCACACAATATGGAATCACGTGACTCCCAAGTTTACTCGATATGATGGTTATTTTGCTCACAAAGGCACTTTCACAGCCATTTCTCGCATAATAAATTTTACGAAGACAAAACAGATCCCACCATGTCGAACATTTATAAAATTGTACCAGCATTTCCTGGGTTCATCAGCCCTGTCGTCACTTTTTTGTTTGGATGGAAATCTGGTTACTATAATGAAATGTAGCTTTAAAAATGATTGGACAGCTACTTGTAGCCTTACCAAGTGACTACTCACTTGACTCATGACTTTATGATTATTATTCACCTTTATTTAACCAGGTAGGCTAGTTGAGAACACCTGTATTTAACCAGGTAGGCTAGTTGAGAACACCTTTATTTAACCAGGTAGGCTAGTTGAGAACACCTGTATTTAACCAGGTAGGCTAGTTGAGAACACCTTTATTTAACCAAGTAGGCTAGTTAGAACACCTTTATTTAACCAGGTAGGCTAGTTAGAATACCTTTATTTAACCAGGTAGGCTAGTTGAGAACACCTTTATTTAACCAGGTAGGCTAGTAGAGAACACCTTTATTTAACCAGGTAGGCTAGTTAGAATACCTTTATTTAACCAGGTAGGCTAGTTGAGAACACCTTTATTTAACCAGGTAGGCTAGTTGAGAACACCTTTATTTAACCAGGTAGGCTAGTTGAGAACACCTTTATTTAACCAGGTAGGCTAGTTAGAATACCTTTATTTAACCAGGTAGGCTAGTTGAGAACACCTTTATTTAACCAGGTAGGCTAGTTGAGAACACCTTTATTTAACCAGGTAGGCTAGTTGAGAACACCTTTATATAACCAGGTAGGCTAGTTGAGAACACCTTTATTTAACCAGGTAGGCTGGTTAGAATACCTTTATTTAACCAGGTAGGCTAGTTGAGAACACCTTTATTTAACCAGGTAGGCTAGTTGAGAACACCTTTATTTAACCAGGTAGGCTAGTTGAGAACACCTTTATTTAACCAGGTAGGCTAGTTGAGAACACCTTTATTTAACCAGGTAGGCTAGTTAGAATACCTTTATTTAACCAGGTAGGCTAGTTGAGAACACCTTTATTTAACCAGGTAGGCTAGTTGAGAACACCTTTATTTAACCAGGTAGGCTAGTTAGAATACCTTTATTTAACCAGGTAGGCTAGTTGAGAACACCTTCATTTAACCAGGTAGGCTAGTTAGAATACCTTTATTTAACCAGGTAGGCTAGTTGAGAACACCTTTATTTAACCAGGTAGGCTAGTTGGAGAACACCTTTTATTTAACCAGGTAGGCTAGTTAGAATACCTTTATTTAACCAGGTAGGCTAGTTGAGAACACCTTTATTTAACCAGGTAGGCTAGTTGAGAACACCTTTATTTAACCAGGTAGGCTAGTTAGAATACCTTTATTTAACCAGGTAGGCTAGTTGAGAACACCTTCATTTAACCAGGTAGGCTAGTTAGAATACCTTTATTTAACCAGGCAGGCTAGTTGAGAACACCTTTATTTAACCAGGTAGGCTAGTTGAGAACACCTTTATTTAACCAGGTAGGCTAGTTAGAATACCTTTATTTAACCAGGTAGGCTAGTTAGAATACCTTTATTTAACCAGGTAGGCTAGTTGAGAACACCTTTATTTAACCAGGTAGGCTAGTTAGAATACCTTTATTTAACCAGGTAGGCTAGTTGAGAACACCTTTATTTAACCAGGTAGGCTAGTTGAGAACACCTTTATTTAACCAGGTAGGCTAGTTAGAATACCTTTATTTAACCAGGTAGGCTAGTTTAGAACACCTTTATTTAACCAGGTAGGCTAGTTGAGAACACCTTTATTTAACCAGGTAGGCTAGTTTAGAACACCTTTATTTAACCAGGTAGGCTAGTTGAGAACACCTTTATTTAACCAGGTAGGCTAGTTGAGAACACCTTTATTTAACCAGGTAGGCTAGTTGAGAACACCTTTATTTAACCAGGTAGGCTAGTTAGAACAAGTTCTCATTTACAACTGCGACCTGGCCAAGATAAAGCGAAGCAGTTCAACACATACAACAACACAGTGTTCCATGTGGAGTAAACAAACATACAGTCAATAATACAGTAGAAAAATAAGTCTATATACAATGTGAACAAATGAGGTGGGATAAGGGAGGTAAAGGCAAAAAAAGGCTATGGTGGCAAAGTAAATACAATATAGCAAGTAAAACACTGGAATGGTAGATTTGCAGTTGAAGAATGTGCAAAGTAGAAATATAAATAATTGGGTGCAAAATAAATAAATAAATACACTAGGGAAAGAGGTAGTTGTTTGGGCTAAATTATAGATGGGCTGTGTACAGGTGCAGTAATCTGTGAGCTGCTCTGACAGCTGGTGCTTAAAGCTAGTGAGGGAGATAAGTGTTTCCAGTTTCAGAGATTTTTGTAGTTCGTTCCAGTCATTGGCAGCAGAGAACTGGAAGGAGAGGCGGCCAAAGGGAGAATTGGTTTTGGGGGTGACCAGAGAGATATACCTGCTGGAGTGCGTGCTACAGGTGGGTGCTGCTATGGTGACCAATGAGCTGAGATAAGGGGGGACTTTACCTAGAAAATACTTATAGATGACCTGGAGCCAGTGGGTTTGGCGACGAGTATGAAGCGAGGGCCAGCCAACGAGAGCATACAGGTCGCAGTGGTGGGTAGTATATGGGGCTTTGGTGACAAAACGGATGGCACTGTGATAGACTGCATCCAATTTATTGAGTAGGGTATTGGAGGCTATTTTGTAAATGACATAGCCGAAGTCGAGGATCAGTAAGGATGGTCAATTTTACGAGGGTATGTTTGGCAGCATGAGTGAAGGATGCTTTGTTGCGAAAAGGAAGACAATTCTAGATTTAACTTTTGATTGAGATGTTTGATGAGTCCACATATAGTAGTAGTTGTAGTTGTCCACATATTCTAAGTCAGAACTGTCCAGAGTAGTGATGCTGGACAGGCGGGGAGGTGCAGGCAGCGATCGGTTGAAGAGCATGCATTTAGTTTTACTTGCATTTAGGAGCAGTTGGAGGCCACGGAAGGTGAGTTGTATGGCATTGAAGCTCGTCTGGAGGGTTGTTAACACAGTGTCCAAAGAAGGGCCAGAAGTATACAGAATGGTGTAGTCTACGTAGAGGTGGATCAGAGACTCAACAGCAGCAAGACCCACATCATTGATGTATACAGAGAAGAGAGTCGGACAAAGAATTGAACCCTGTGGCACCCCCATAGAGACTGCCAGAGGCCTGGAAAACAGGCCCTCCGATTTGACACACTGAACTCTATCAGAGAAGTAGTTGGCGAACCAGGCGAGGCAGTCATTTGAGAAACCAAGACTACTGAGTCTGCCGATGAGGATGTGGTGATTGACAGAGTCGAAAGCCTTGGCCAGGTCGATGAATACGGCTGCACAGTATTGTTTCTTTTCGATGGTGGTTAAGATATCGTTTAGGACCTTGAGCGTGGCTGAGGTGCATCCATGACCAGCTCTGAAACCAGATTGCATAGTGGAGAAGGTGTGGTGGGATTCGAAATGGTCGGTAATCTGTTTGTTGACTTGGCTTTCGAAGACCTTAGAAGGGTAGGGTAGGATAGATATAGGTCTGTAGCAGTTTGGGTCGAGAGTGTCCCCCCCTTTGAAGAGGGGGATGACCACAGCTGCTTTCCAATTTTTGGGAATCTCAGATGACACGAAAGAGAGGTTGAACAGGCTAGTAATAGGGGTTGCAACAATTTTGGCAGATAATTTTAGAAAGAAGGGTCCACATTGTCTAGCCCGGCTGATTTGTAGGGGTCCACATTGTCTAGCCCGGCTGATTTGTAGGGGTCCAGATTGTCTAGCCTGGCTGATTTGTAGGGGTCCACATTGTCTAGCCCGGCTGTTTTGTAGGGGTCCACATTGTCTCGCCCGGCTGATTTGTAGGGGTCCACATTGTCTAGCCCGGCTGTTTTGTAGGGGTCCACATTGTCTCGCCCGGCTGATTTGTAGGGGTCCACATTGTCTAGCCCGGATGATTTGTAGGGGTCCAGATTGTCTAGCCCGGCTGATTTGTAGGGGTCCAGATTGTCTAGCCCGGCTGATTTGTAGGGGTCCAGATTGTCTAGCCCGGCTGATTTGTAGGGGTCCACATTGTCTAGCCTGGCTGATTTGTAGGGGTCCACATTGTCTAGCCCGGCTGATTTGTAGGGTTCCACAATGTCTAGCCCGGCTGATTTGTAGGGGTCCACATTGTCTAGCCCGGCTGATTTGTAGGGGTCCATATTGTCTAGCCCGGCTGATTTGTAGGGTTCCACATTGTCTAGCCCGGCTGATTTGTAGGGGTCCACATTGTCTAGCCCGGCTGATTGGTAGGGTCCAGATTGTCTAGCACGGCTGATTTGTAGGGGTCCAGATTTTGCATCTCTTTCAGAACATCAGCTGACTGGATTTGGGAGAAGGAGAAATTGGGAAGACTTGGGCGAGTTGCTGTGGGGAGGACAGTGCAGTTGACCGGGGTAGGGGTAGCTAGGTGGAAAGCATGGCCAGCCGTAGAAAAATTCATAATGAAATTTTCAATTATAGTAGGGTATATCAGTGGTGACAGAGTTTCCTATCCTCAGTGCAGTGGGCAGCTGGGAGGAGGTGTTCTTATTCTCCATGGACTTTACAGTGTCCCAGACCTTTTTTGAAGTTTGTGCTGGGGTATATCAGTGTCTGGGGTATATCAGTGTCTGGGGTATATCAGTGTCTGGGGTACAGCAGTGTCTGGGGTATATCAGTATCTGGGGTATATCAGTGTGTCTGGGGTATATCAGTGTCGGGGGTATATCAGTATCTGGGGTATATCATTGTCTGGGATATATCAGTGTCGGGGGTATATCAGTATCAGGGGTATATCAGTGTCTGGGGTACAGCAGTGTCTGGGGTATATCAGTGTCTGGGGTATATCAGAGTATCTGGGGTATATCAGTGTCGGGGTATATCAGTATCTGGGGTATATCAGTATCTGGGGTACAGCAGTGTCTGGGGTATATCAGTGTCTGGGGTATATCAGTATCTGGGGTATATCAGTATCTGGGGTACAGCAGTGTCTGGGGTATATCAGTGTCTGGGGTATATCAGAGTGTCTGGGGTATATCAGTGTCTGGGGTATATCAGAGTATCTGGGGTATATCAGTGTCTGGGGTATATCAGAGTGTCTGGGGTATATCAGAGTGTCTGGGGTATATCAGAGTGTCTGGAGTATATCAGTGTGTCTGGGGTATATCAGAGTGTCTGGGGTATATCAGTGTCTGGGGTATATCAGTGTCGGGGTATATCAGTATCTGGGGTATATCAGTGTCTGGGGTACAGCAGTGTCTGGGGTATATCAGTATCTGGGGTACAGCAGTGTCTGGGGTATATCAGTATCTGGGGTATATCAGTGTGTCTGGGGTATATCAGTGTCTGGGGTATATCAGTGTGTCTGGGGTATATCAGAGTGTCTGGGGTATATCAGTGTGTCTGGGGTATATCAGTGTCTGGGGTATATCAGTGTCTGGGGTATATCAGTGTCTGGGGTATATCAGTGTGTCTGGGGTATATCAGTGTCTGGGGTATATCAGTGTCTGGGGTATAT
Source organism: Oncorhynchus gorbuscha (assembly GCF_021184085.1). Lineage (NCBI taxonomy): Eukaryota > Metazoa > Chordata > Actinopteri > Salmoniformes > Salmonidae > Oncorhynchus > Oncorhynchus gorbuscha. The sequence goes on along the minus strand of NW_025751852.1, from coordinate 8,460 downwards.
CAGTATCTGGGGTATATCAGTGTGTCTGGGGTATATCAGTGTCTGGGGTATATCAGTGTCTGGGGTATATCAGTGTCTGGGGTATATCAGTGTCTGGGGTATATCAGTGTCTGGGGTATATCAGTATCAAGGGTATATCAGAGTGTCTGGGGTATATCAGTGTCTGGGGTATATCAGAGTGTCTGGGGTATATCAGAGTGTCTGGGGTATATCAGAGTGTCTGGAGTACATCAGAGTGTCTGGAGTACATCAGAGTGTCTGGAGTATATCAGAGTATCTGGGGTATATCAGTGTCTGGGGTATATCAGTGTCTGGGGTATATCAGTGTCTGGGGTATATCAGTATCTGGGGTATATCAGTGTCTGGGGTATATCAGTGTCTGGGGTATATCAGTATCTGGGGTATATCAGAGTATCTGGGGTATATCAGTGTCTGGGGTATATCAGTGTCTGGGGTATATCAGTGTCTGGGGTATATCAGTATCTGGGGTATATCAGAGTGTCTGGGGTATATCAGTGTCTGGGGTATATCAGTGTGTCTGGAGTATATCAGAGTGTCTGGAGTACATCAGAGTGTCTGGAGTACATCAGAGTGTCTGGGGTATATCAGAGTGTCTGGGGTATATCAGAGTGTCTGGGGTATATCAGTGTGTCTGGGGTATATCAGAGTGTCTGGGGTATATCAGAGTGTCTGGGGTATATCAGAGTGTCTGGGGTATATCAGAGTGTCTGGGGTATATCAGAGTGTCTGGGGTATATCAGTGTCTGGGGTATATCAGAGTATCAGGGGTATATCAGTGTCTGGGGTATATCAGTGTCTGGGGTATATCAGTGTGTCTGGGGTATATCAGAGTATCTGGGGTATATCAGTGTCTGGGGTATATCAGTATCTGGGGTATATCAGTGTCTGGGGTATATCAGTGTGTCTGGGGTATATCAGTATCTGGGGTATATCAGTGTGTCTGGGGTATATCAGTGTGTCTGGGGTATATCAGTGTCTGGGGTATATCAGTGTCTGGGGTATATCAGTGTGTCTGGGGTATATCAGTGTCTGGGGTATATCAGTGTCTGGGGTATATCAGTGTGTCTGGGGTATATCAGTGTCTGGGGTATATCAGTGTCTGGGGTATATCAGTGTCTGGGGTATATCAGTGTCTGGGGTATATCAGTATCAAGGGTATATCAGAGTGTCTGGGGTATATCAGTGTCTGGGGTATATCAGAGTGTCTGCATGGTTTCCCTAATAATATTGGGAGGACCACACAATATGGAATCACGTGACTCCAAGTTTACCTCGATATGATGGTTATTTTTGCTCACAAAGGCACTTTCACAGCCATTTCTCGCATAATAAATTTTACGAAGACAAAACAGATCCCACCATGTCGAACATTTATAAAATTGTACCAGCATTTCCTGGGTTCATCAGCCCTGTCGTCACTTTTTTGTTTGGATGGAAATCTGGTTACTATAATGAAATGTAGCTTTAAAAATGATTGGACAGCTACTTGTAGCCTTACCAAGTGACTACTCACTTGACTCATGACTTTATGATTATTATTCACCTTTATTTAACCAGGTAGGCTAGTTGAGAACACCTGTATTTAACCAGGTAGGCTAGTTGAGAACACCTTTATTTAACCAGGTAGGCTAGTTGAGAACACCTGTATTTAACCAGGTAGGCTAGTTGAGAACACCTTTATTTAACCAAGTAGGCTAGTTAGAACACCTTTATTTAACCAGGTAGGCTAGTTAGAATACCTTTATTTAACCAGGTAGGCTAGTTGAGAACACCTTTATTTAACCAGGTAGGCTAGTAGAGAACACCTTTATTTAACCAGGTAGGCTAGTTAGAATACCTTTATTTAACCAGGTAGGCTAGTTGAGAACACCTTTATTTAACCAGGTAGGCTAGTTGAGAACACCTTATTTAACCAGGTAGGCTAGTTGAGAACACCTTTATTTAACCAGGTAGGCTAGTTAGAATACCTTTATTTAACCAGGTAGGCTAGTTGAGAACACCTTTATTTAACCAGGTAGGCTAGTTGAGAACACCTTTATTTAACCAGGTAGGCTAGTTGAGAACACCTTTATATAACCAGGTAGGCTAGTTGAGAACACCTTTATTTAACCAGGTAGGCTGGTTAGAATACCTTTATTTAACCAGGTAGGCTAGTTGAGAACACCTTTATTTAACCAGGTAGGCTAGTTGAGAACACCTTTATTTAACCAGGTAGGCTAGTTGAGAACACCTTTATTTAACCAGGTAGGCTAGTTGAGAACACCTTTATTTAACCAGGTAGGCTAGTTAGAATACCTTTATTTAACCAGGTAGGCTAGTTGAGAACACCTTTATTTAACCAGGTAGGCTAGTTGAGAACACCTTTATTTAACCAGGTAGGCTAGTTAGAATACCTTTATTTAACCAGGTAGGCTAGTTGAGAACACCTTTATTTAACCAGGTAGGCTAGTTGAGAACACCTTTATTTAACCAGGTAGGCTAGTTAGAATACCTTTTTATTTAACCAGGTAGGCTAGTTGAGAACACCTTCATTTAACCAGGTAGGCTAGTTAGAATACCTTTATTTAACCAGGTAGGCTAGTTGAGAACACCTTATTTAACCAGGTAGGCTAGTTGAGAACACCTTTATTTAACCAGGTAGGCTAGTTAGAATACCTTTATTTAACCAGGTAGGCTAGTTAGAATACCTTTATTTAACCAGGTAGGCTAGTTGAGAACACCTTTATTTAACCAGGTAGGCTAGTTAGAATACCTTTATTTAACCAGGTAGGCTAGTTGAGAACACCTTTATTTAACCAGGTAGGCTAGTTGAGAACACCTTTATTTAACCAGGTAGGCTAGTTAGAATACCTTTATTTAACCAGGTAGGCTAGTTAGAATACCTTTATTTAACCAGGTAGGCTAGTTGAGAACACCTTTATTTAACCAGGTAGGCTAGTTAGAATACCTTTATTTAACCAGGTAGGCTAGTTGAGAACACCTTTATTTAACCAGGTAGGCTAGTTGAGAACACCTTTATTTAACCAGGTAGGCTAGTTAGAATACCTTTATTTAACCAGGTAGGCTAGTTTAGAACACCTTTATTTAACCAGGTAGGCTAGTTGAGAACACCTTTATTTAACCAGGTAGGCTAGTTTAGAACACCTTTATTTAACCAGGTAGGCTAGTTGAGAACACCTTTATTTAACCAGGTAGGCTAGTTGAGAACACCTTTATTTAACCAGGTAGGCTAGTTGAGAACACCTTTATTTAACCAGGTAGGCTAGTTAGAACAAGTTCTCATTTACAACTGCGACCTGGCCAAGATAAAGCGAAGCAGTTCAACACATACAACAACACAGTGTTCCATGTGGAGTAAACAAACATACAGTCAATAATACAGTAGAAAAATAAGTCTATATACAATGTGAACAAATGAGGTGGGATAAGGGAGGTAAAGGCAAAAAAGGCTATGGTGGCAAAGTAAATACAATATAGCAAGTAAAACACTGGAATGGTAGATTTGCAGTTGAAGAATGTGCAAAGTAGAAATATAAATAATTGGGTGCAAAATAAATAAATAAATACACTAGGGAAAGAGGTAGTTGTTTGGGCTAAATTATAGATGGGCTGTGTACAGGTGCAGTAATCTGTGAGCTGCTCTGACAGCTGGTGCTTAAAGCTAGTGAGGAGATAAGTGTTTCCAGTTTCAGAGATTTTTGTAGTTCGTTCCAGTCATTGGCAGCAGAGAACTGGAAGGAGAGGCGGCCAAAGGGAGAATTGGTTTTGGGGTGACCAGAGATATACCTGCTGGAGTGCGTGCTACAGGTGGGTGCTGCTATGGTGACCAATGAGCTGAGATAAGGGGGGACTTTACCTAGAAAATACTTATAGATGACCTGGAGCCAGTGGGTTTGGCGACGAGTATGAAGCGAGGGCCAGCCAACGAGCATACAGGTCGCAGTGGTGGGTAGTATATGGGGCTTTGGTGACAAAACGGATGGCACTGTGATAGACTGCATCCAATTTATTGAGTAGGGTATTGGAGGCTATTTTGTAAATGACATAGCCGAAGTCGAGGATCAGTAAGGATGGTCAATTTTACGAGGGTATGTTTGGCAGCATGAGTGAAGGATGCTTTGTTGCGAAAAGGAAGACAATTCTAGATTTAACTTTTGATTGGAGATGTTTGATGAGTCCACATATAGTAGTAGTTGTAGTTGTCCACATATTCTAAGTCAGAACTGTCCAGAGTAGTGATGCTGGACAGGCGGGGAGGTGCAGGCAGCGATCGGTTGAAGAGCATGCATTTAGTTTTACTTGCATTTAGGAGCAGTTGAGGCCACGGAAGGTGAGTTGTATGGCATTGAAGCTCGTCTGGAGGGTTGTTAACACAGTGTCCAAAGAAGGGCCAGAAGTATACAGAATGGTGTAGTCTACGTGAGAGGTGGATCAGAGACTCAACAGCAGCAAGACCCACATCATTGATGTATACAGAGAAGAGAGTCGACAAAGAATTGAACCCTGTGGCACCCCATAGAGACTGCCAGAGGCCTGGAAAACAGGCCCTCCGATTTGACACACTGAACTCTATCAGAGAAGTAGTTGGCGAACCAGGCGAGGCAGTCATTTGAGAAACCAAGACTACTGAGTCTGCCGATGAGGATGTGGTGATTGACAGAGTCGAAAGCCTTGGCCAGGTCGATGAATACGGCTGCACAGTATTGTTTCTTTTCGATGGTGGTTAAGATATCGTTTAGGACCTTGAGCGTGGCTGAGGTGCATCCATGACCAGCTCTGAAACCAGATTGCATAGCGGAGAAGGTGTGGTGGGATTCGAAATGGTCGGTAATCTGTTTGTTGACTTGGCTTTCGAAGACCTTAGAAGTGTAGGGTAGGATAGATATAGGTCTGTAGCAGTTTGGGTCGAGAGTGTCCCCCCCTTTGAAGAGGGGGATGACCACAGCTGCTTTCCAATTTTGGGAATCTCAGATGACACGAAAAGAGAGGTTGAACAGGCTAGTAATAGGGGTTGCAACAATTTTGGCAGATAATTTTAGAAAGAAGGGTCCACATTGTCTAGCCCGGCTGATTTGTAGGGGTCCACATTGTCTAGCCCGGCTGATTTGTAGGGGTCCAGATTGTCTAGCCTGGCTGATTTGTAGGGGTCCACATTGTCTAGCCCGGCTGTTTTGTAGGGGTCCACATTGTCTCGCCCGGCTGATTTGTAGGGGTCCACATTGTCTAGCCCGGCTGTTTTGTAGGGGTCCACATTGTCTCGCCCGGCTGATTTGTAGGGGTCCACATTGTCTAGCCCGGATGATTTGTAGGGGTCCAGATTGTCTAGCCCGGCTGATTTGTAGGGGTCCAGATTGTCTAGCCCGGCTGATTTGTAGGGGTCCACATTGTCTAGCCTGGCTGATTTGTAGGGGTCCACATTGTCTAGCCCGGCTGATTTGTAGGGTTCCACAATGTCTAGCCCGGCTGATTTGTAGGGGTCCACATTGTCTAGCCCGGCTGATTTGTAGGGGTCCATATTGTCTAGCCCGGCTGATTTGTAGGGTTCCACATTGTCTAGCCCGGCTGATTTGTAGGGGTCCACATTGTCTAGCCCGGCTGATTGGTAGGGTCCAGATTGTCTAGCACGGCTGATTTGTAGGGGTCCAGATTTTGCATCTCTTTCAGAACATCAGCTGACTGGATTTGGGAGAAAGAGAAATTGGGAAGACTTGGGCGAGTTGCTGTGGGGAGGACAGTGCAGTTGACCGGGGTAGGGGTAGCTAGGTGGAAAGCATGGCCAGCCGTAGAAAAATTCATAATGAAATTTTCAATTATAGTAGGGTATATCAGTGGTGACAGAGTTTCCTATCCTCAGTGCAGTGGGCAGCTGGGAGGAGGTGTTCTTATTCTCCATGGACTTTACAGTGTCCCAGACCTTTTTTGAAGTTTGTGCTGGGGTATATCAGTGTCGGGGTATATCAGTATCTGGGGTATATCAGTGTCTGGGGTACAGCAGTGTCTGGGGTATATCAGTGTCTGGGGTATATCAGTGTCTGGGGTATATCAGTGTCGGGGTATATCAGTGTCTGGGGTATATCAGTGTCTGGGGTATATCAGTATCTGGGGTATATCAGTGTCTGGGGTATATCAGTGTCTGGGGTATATCAGAGTGTCAGGGGTATATCAGAGTGTCTGGGGTATATCAGTGTCTGGGGTATATCAGAGTGTCTGGGGTATATCAGTATCTGGAGTACATCAGAGTGTCTGGGGTACATCAGAGTGTCTGGGGTATATCAGAGTGTCTGGGGTATATCAGAGTGTCTGGGGTATATCAGAGTGTCTGGGGTATATCAGAGTGTCTGGGGTATATCAGAGTGTCTGGGGTATATCAGTGTCTGGGGTATATCAGAGTGTCTGGGGTATATCAGAGTGTCTGGGGTATATCAGTGTCTGGGGTATATCAGTGTCTGGGGTATATCAGTATCAGGGGTATATCAGTGTCTGGGGTATATCAGTATCAGGGGTATATCAGTGTCTGGGGTATATCAGTGTCTGGGGTATATCAGTGTCTGGGGTATATCAGTGTCTGGGGTATATATCAGTATCTGGGGTATACCAGTGTCTGGGGTATATCAGTGTCTGGGGTATATCAGTATCTGGGGTATATCAGTGTCTGGGGTATATCAGTGTCTGGGGTATATCAGTATCTGGGGTATACCAGTATCTGGGGTATATCAGTATCTGGGGTATATCAGTGTCTGGGGTATATCAGTGTCTGGGGTATATCAGTGTCTGGGGTATATCAGTGTCTGGGGTATATCAGTATCTGGGGTATATCAGTGTCTGGGGTATATCAGTGTCTGGGGTATATCAGTGTCTGGGGTATATCAGTGTCGGGGTATATCAGTGTCTGGGGTATATCAGTGTCAGACCCCTACAGCATAATCCACATACAATTAACGCGTCAAGATAGAAATTAGTGCACACACACACACACACACACACACACACACACACACACACACACACACACACACACACACACACACACACACACACACACACACACACACACACATACATACACACACACACACACACACACATAAACACAGACGCACACATACACACACAGACACACATACACACACACACACACACACACACACACAGACGCACACATACACACACACACACACACACACACACACACACACACACACACACACACACACACACACACACACACACACACACACACACACACACACACACACACTGGAAGGAGAGAAAGAGAGAGAGAGATGTGTCTAATCATCTCTTCTTCTGTTCATCATTTCAAAGAAATTGGAAATACAGACATTGTCATCCTACAAGAAACCTGGTATAGAGGAGACAGAACCACTGGTTGCCCTCTAGGTTACAGAGAGCTGGTAGTCCCATCCACCAAACTACCAGGTGTGAAACAGGGAAGAGACTCAGGGGGTATGCTAATGTGTTATAGAGGAGACCTAACCCACTCTATTACATTAGTCAAAACAGGAACATTTTACATCTGACTAGAAATTAATGAGGAAATTATTTTAACAGAGAAAATGTCCTCACGTGCGCTACCTATATCCCCATACTCCCATACTTTAGCAATGACAGCTTCTCCATCCTAGAGGGGGAGATACACAATTTCCAGGCTCATGTACTAGTCTACCAGACCTGAACAAGCGCCCTCAGCCAGAGGGGAATAGGTACACCACACCTATAGATCCTGGGTATGTATATAGTCAAGAACCTATGGTAGGTACACCACACCTATAGCCCTCAGTCAAGGGGACTCCTATGGTAGGTACACCACACCTATAGCTCTGTTACATCCTGGGTATGTATATAGTCAATGGTAGGCTTCGAGGGGTAGGTACACCACACCTATAGCTCTGTTACATCCTGGGTATGTATATAGTCAATGGTAGGCTTCGAGGGGACTCCTGTTACATCCTGGTATATAGTCAATGGTACACTCCTATGGTAGGTACACACCTATAGCTCTGTTACATCCTGGGTATGTATATAGTCAATGGTAGTCAATGGTAGCTCTGTTACATCCTGGGTATGTATATAGTCAATGGTAGGGGACTCCTATGGTAGGTACACCACACCTATAGCTCTGTTACATCCTGGGTATGTATATAGTCAATGGTAGGCTTCGAGGGGACTCCTATGGTAGGTACACCACACCTATAGCTCTGTTACATCCTGGGTATGTATATAGTCAATGGTAGGCTTCGAGGGGACTCCTATGGTAGGTACACCACACCTATAGCTCTGTTACATCCCTGGGTATGTATATAGTCAATGGTAGGCTTCGAGGGGGTAGGTACACCACACCTATAGCTCTGTTACATCCTGGGTATGTATATAGTCAATGGTAGGCTTCGAGGGGACTCCTATGGTAGGTACACCACACCT
>NW_025751851.1:0-14099 GCF_021184085.1 Oncorhynchus gorbuscha | reverse complement strand
CTGTCATGTTTGTCATTTATTGTCATGTCTTGTCCCTGTGCTCCCCATGCTATTCGTTTCCCTCTGCTGGTCTTGTTTGGTTCTTTCCCTCCTTCTATCCCTCTCTCTCCCCCTCCCTCTCTCACTCTCTCGCTCTCTCTTCTCTCTGTCGTTCCGTTCCTGCTCCCAGCTGTTCCTATTCCCCTAATCATCATTTAGTCTTCCCACCTGTTCCCGATCCTTTCCCTGATTAGAGTCCCTATTTATTCCTTTGTGATCCGTTCCTGTCCCGTCGGTTCCTTGTATTGTATTCACCATGCTGTGATTGCGTTTCGCCCTGTCCTGTCGTGTTTTTGCCGTGATTGTGTATCACCCTGTCCTGTCGTGTTTTGTGCCTTCATCAGATGCTGCGTGTGAGCAGGTGTCTCAGTCGACTACGGCCTGCGCCTACCAAGCGACCTGCAGTCTGTGGCCGCTTCTCAGTTGTTTCCCTCTACAAGTCTAGAGGATTTCTGTTATTCCGTTTTGGACTTTAATAAACTCTGTTTCTGTTAAGTCGCGTTTGGAGGGTCCTCTTTCACCTGCATGACAGAAGGAACCGACCAAGGAATGGACAGCGACTTCAGACGCTCGTTACACTGCCCCGTCGAGATCAGGGCCATGCTCGGCAGAACACGAGCAGGAATTGTCTGCTGCTCGCCATGCCGTGGAAAACCTGGCTGCTCAGGTTTCCGACCTCTCTGGACAGTTCCAGAGTCTACGTCCGTGCCACCTGTTACTTCCTGGCCTGCCGAGCCTCCAGAACCTGAGGGTTAATAACCCACCTTGCTACTCCGGGCAGCCCACTGAATGCCGCTCCTTTCTCCACTTGGTGTGAGATTGTGTTCTCTCTCAACCCAACACATACTCTAGAGAGCTCGGGTTGCTTACGTCATTCGCTCCTTACTGGCCGGGCTCGAGAATGGGGCACAGCTATCTGGGAGGCAAGGGCTGATTGCTCTAACGATTTCCAGAACTTTAAAGAGGAGATGATTCGGGTTTTTGACCGTTCAGTTTTTGGTGGGGGAGGCTTCCTGGGAAGCCTGGCTTCCTTATGCCAAGGTGAGCGGTCCATAACGGATTATTCCATTGAGTTCGCACTCTTGCCTCTAGTGAGTGGAACGAGCCGGCGCTGCTGGCTCGTTTTCTGGAGGGACTCCACGCAGTGGTTAAGGATGAGATTCTCTCCCGGGGAGGTTCCATCAGATGTGGATTCTTTGATTGCTCTCGCCATCCGCATGGCTTTGACGGAGTAGATCTTCGTCACCGGGCTCGTGGAAGAGAGCTCGCATCAACGGTGTTTCCCTGCTCCGCATCGCAGCCATCTCCTCCTCTGGCTTTGAGACTGAGCCCATGCAGCTAGGAGGATTCGCATCTCCGAATATAAGGAGAGGGACGGAGGATCACCAACCGCCTGTGCCTCTATTGCGGGTGCTGGACATTTGTTAATTCATGCCAGTAAGAGGCCAGAGCCCATCAGTAAGCGGAGGGCTACTGGTGGCGCTACTACTCAGGTCCCTTCATCTAGATCTTGTACTACTATGTCGGTCCATCTACGCTGGACCGGTTCGGGTGCTACATGCAGTGCTTTGATTGACTCTGGGGCTGAGGGTTGTTTCATGGACGAAGCATGGGCTCGGAAACATAACATTCCTTTCAGACCGTTAGACAGGCCTACGCCCATGTTTGCCTTAGATGGTAGTCATCTTCCCAGTATCAAATTTGAGACACTACCTTTAACTCTCACAGTATCTGGTAACCACAGTGAGACTATTTCTTTTTGATTTTCCGTTCACCGTTTACACCTGTTGTTTTGGGTCATCCCTGGCTAGTATGTCATAATCCTTCTATTAATTGGTCTAGTAATTCTATCCTATCCTGGAACGTTTCTTGTCATGTGAAGTGTTTAATGTCTGCCATCCCTCCCGTTTCTTCTGTCCCTACTTCTCAGGAGGAACCTGGCGATTTGACAGGAGTGCCGGAGGAATATCATGATCTGCGCACGGTCTTCAGTCGGTCCCGAGCCAACTCCCTTCCTCCTCACCGGTCGTATGATTGTAGTATTGATCTCCTTCCGGGGACCACTCCTCCTCGAGGTAGACTATACTCTCTGTCGGCTCCCGAACGTAAGGCTCTCGAGGATTATTTGTCTGTGTCTCTTGACGCCGGTACCATAGTGCCTTCTTCTTCTCCGGCCGGGGCGGGGTTCTTTTGTTAAAAGAAGGACGGTACTCTGCGCCCCTGCGTGGATTATCGAGGGCTGAATGACATAACGGTTAAGAATCGTTATCCGCTTCCCCTTATGTCATCAGCCTTCGAGATTCTGCAGGGAGCCAGGTGCTTTACTAAGTTGGACCTTCGTAACGCTTACCATCTCGTGCGCATCAGAGAGGGGGACGAGTGGAAAACGGCGTTTAACACTCCGTTAGGGCATTTTGAGTACCGGGTTCTGCCGTTCGGTCTCGCCAATGCGCCAGCTGTTTTTCAGGCATTAGTTAATGATGTTCTGAGAGACATGCTGAACATTTTGTTTTGTCTATCTTGACGATATCCTGATTTTTTCTCCGTCTGCTCGAGATTCATGTTCAGCACGTTCGGCGTGTTCTGGCGCCTTTTAAGAGAATTGTCTCTACGTAAAGGCTGAGAAGTGCTCTTTTCATGTCTCCTCCGTTACTTTTCTCGGTTCCGTTATTTCCGCTGAAGGCATTCAGATGGATTCCGCTAAGGTCCAAGCTGTCAGTGATTGGCCCGTTCCAAGGTCACGTGTCGGATTGCAGCGCTTTTAGGTTTCGCTAATTTCTATCGGCGTTTCATTCGTAATTTCGGTCAAGTTGCTGCCTCTCACAGCTCTTACTTCTGTCAAGGCGTGTTTTAAGTGGTCGGTTCCGCCCAGGGAGCTTTTGATCTTCTAAAAAAGCGCTTTCGTCCGCTCCTATCCTCGTTACTCCCTGGCGTCACTAGACAATTCATTGTCGAGGAGTTGGCCAGCTTCAGAGGTAGGCGTGGGAGCCATCCTATCCCAGCGCACCAGTCTGACGATGAGTTCATCCTTGCGCTTATTTTCTCATCGCCTGTGCCATCTGAGCGCAACTATAGTGTGAGTAACCGTGAACTGCTCGCCATCCGCTTAGCCCTAGGCGAATGGCGACAGTGGTTGGAGGGCGACCGTTCCTTTTGTCGTTTGGACAGACCATAAGAACCTTGAGTACATCCGTTCTGCCAAGCGACTTAATGCCCGTCTGGCTCGTTGGGCGTTGTTTTTAATCGTTTTCGAGTTTGTGATTTCTTGCGTCCGGGTAGCAAGAACACCAAACTGATGCCTTATCCCGTCTGTTTAGTTCTTCTGTGGCTTCTACTGATCCCGAGGGGGATTCTTCCTTATGGGCGTGTTGTCGGGTTAACAGTCTGGGGAATTGAAAGACAGGTTAAGCAAGCACTCACGCACACTGCGTCGCCAGCGCTTGTCCTAGTAACCTCCTTTTCGTTCCTGTTTCCACTCGTCTGGCTGTTCTTCAGTGGGCTCACTCTGCCAAGTTAGCGGGTCATCCCGGTGTTCGAGGCACTCTTGCGTCTATTCGCCAGCGCTTTTGGTGGCCGACTCAGGAGCGTGACACGCGCGTTTCGTGGCTGCTTGTTCGGACTGCGCGCAGACTAAAGTCGGGTAACTCTCCTCCTGCCCGGTCGTCTCAGACCGCTCCCCATTCCCCTTCTCGACCATGGTCTCACATTGCCTTAGACTTCATTACCGGTCTGCCTTTGTCTGCAGGGGGAAGACTGTGATTCTGACGGTTGTCGATAGGTTCTCTAAGGCGGCACATTTCATTCCTCGCTAAACTTCCTTCCGCTAAGGAGACGGCACAAATCATTATTGAGAATGTATTCAGAATTCATGGCCTCCCGTTGAAACGCCCGTTTCAGACAGAGTCCGCAATTCACGTCACAGTTTGGAGGAGTTCTGTCGTTTGATTGGTGCGTCCGTCAGTCTCTCTTCGGGTTTCATCCCCAGTCTAACGGTCAAGCAGAGAGGGCCAATCAGACGATTGGTGGCATACTACGCAGCCTTTCTTTCCAGAAACCCTGCGTCTTGGGCAGAACAGCTCCCCTGGGCAAATAAACTGCAATTCGCTTCCTTCGTCTGCTACCGGGTTATCTCCGTTTCAGAGTAGTCTGGGTTACCAGCCTCCTCTGTTCTCATCCCCAGCTTGCCGAGTCCAGCGTTCCCTCCGCTCAGCGTTTGTCCAACGTTGTGCGCACCTGGAGGAGGGGTGAGGTCTGCACTTTGCCGTTACAGGGCACAGGCGGTGAGAGCCGCCAATAAACGCAGGATTAAGAGTCCAAGGTATTGTTGCGGCCAGAGAATGTGGCTTTCCACTCGCAACCTTCCTCTTCTGACAGCTTCTTTCGTAAGTTGACTCCCGCGGTTCATTGGTCCGTTCCTGTCTCCCAGGTCGTCAATCCTGTCAAACTGTGCGGCTGCTTCTTCCGCGACATCTTCGTCGCGTCCATCCTGTCTTCCATGTCTCCTGTGTTAAGCCCTTTCTTCGCACCCCGTTCGTCTTCCCTCCCCCTCCCGTCCTTGTCGAGAGCGCACCTATTTACAAGGTACATAAGATTATGGACATGCGTTCTCGGGGAGCAGGGTCACCCTATACCTAGTGGATTGGGAGGGTTGCGGTCCTGAGGAGAGGAGTTGGGTTCCGTCTCGGGGCGTGCTGGACCGTTCGCTCATCGATGATTTCCTCCGTTGCCGCCAGGATTCCTCCTCGAGTGCGCCAGGAGCTCGGTGGTGGGGGTACTGTCATGTTTGTCATTTATTGTCATGTCTTGTCCCTGTGCTCCCCATGCTATTCGTTTCCCTCTGCTGGTCTTGTTTGGTTCTTTCCCTCTTCTATCCCTCTCTCTCCCCCTCCCTCTCTCACTCTCTCGCTCTCTCTTCTCTCTGTCGTTCGTTCCTGCTCCCAGCTGTTCCTATTCCCCTAATCATCATTTAGTCTTCCCCACCTGTTCCCGATCCTTTCCCTGATTAGAGTCCCTATTTATTCCTTTGTGATCCGTTCCTGTCCCGTCGGTTCCTTGTATTGTATTCACCATGCTGTGATTGCGTTTCGCCCTGTCTGTCGTGTTTTTGCCGTGATTGTGTATCACCCTGTCCTGTCGTGTTTTGTGCCTTCATCAGATGCTGCGTGTGAGCAGGTGTCTCAGTCGACTACGGCCTGCGCCTACCGAGGCGACCTGCAGTCTGTGGCCGCTTCTCCAGTTGTTTCCCTCTACAAGTCTAGAGGATTTCTGTTATTCCGTTTTGGACTTTAATAAACTCTGTTTCTGTTAAGTCGCGTTTGGGTCCTCTTTCACCTGCATGACACATCCTAACCTCTCCTGGTCTCCCACCCATTGATTCGTCAGGTCTCTTTCAGACCAGCCACATACTGACAGTGTTAGGTTATATCATTCAGACGATCAATACAGGAGAGAAAAAAAAACAATGATTGCCCCCAAGCAATCCAGGTGCCTCTTCTATCACTTAGGGGCTATAATGCTGGCTCTCAGATCCATTTAGACCGTATCTGCTCTGTCCAGTGTTTTGACAATTCATCTGTAAGACAGTAAACCTCAGCTCAGTAATATTATATTTATATACTAACCATAATACACATATAATAACTGTATCTACAGTGTATATACACATTTTAAATCATGTTTATACCATAGGATTATACTATGGGACAAGGCCTAGGTCAAATCTAACATAGCACAACATGGGAAGTGTTTGTTCCTGCAAAAGGCTAATGTTACATTCTGGATGTAGCTTAAATAAAAACACCTGCCCACCCGACCAATCCAGCAACATCATCTCAGGATGTGGGTGAAAGGGAGCCCTGTGGTGTAAAGATATTATCCATTGTCACTAGATGAAATGTCAGTGTGAGCGAGGGCTGAGGGAGAGGGTTTCTATATATTACAAACATGATGCCGGGCTCGGGAGAGAAGTGGATTGTGGGAATGTGGGCTATGTGACAGGGCCTGGGTGCTCAGGAGGACTGATCATCTGGCTGCCCAGTGGGGTATGCCACTATGCCAAGCCTCCGAAATAGCGGCAGGGACTGAGAGAGGGACAGGAGAGGCAGGAGACAGCTTGACAGTGAGCCTGGCCTGAACACATAGTGCGCCTGGCCTGAACACATAGTCTCTGGGTGGGAATGCTGGAGGAATGTTGGAAAGTTGAGGTTGAGGTTGAGTTTGCCTATTATAAACTTGTCAACAATATTGGATCTGTTTTTGAGCATATGGGGTATTCAGAGGCTGTTGTGTTTAGTTACTGTGGAGGAGGAATTAGAGTTGTGTTTTTAATTGATGTGTAACTGTCATTTTGTATGAGTATTTATTGTGTGGTGGGCAAAAATAAATATTATTTAAAACTCTCTCTCTCTCTCTCTCTCTCTCTCTCTCTCTCTCTCTCTCTCTCTCTCTCTCTCTCTCTCTCTCTCTCTCTCTCTCTCTCTCTCTCTCTCTCTCTCTCTCTCTCTCTCTCTCTCTCTCTCTCTCTCTCTCTCTCTCTCTCTCTCTCTCTCTCTCTCTCTCTCTCTCTCTCTCTCTCTCTCTCTCTCTCTCTCTCTCTCTCTCTCTCCCTCTCCCTCTCTCTCTCCACTGCATTCCTCTGTGGGCCCTGCCCTGTCAGGCTTCCAATATCCAAATATGAGTTCTAAAAAATAACCGTATCAAACCAAGTTGATGTTCCATAATGTAAATAAACAGGAAATCTTACTCACCATTGCTCTTTTGAATCAAAACAGTTGTAAAAGCAGTGAGAAAGTTCAGGACAAATATGTACAAATACGGTCAGTGCTTTTCAGCCGGTCTCCATCGACTGTGCCTCGTATCTCATATTGTATGCCCCAAATCTAAACATAGACTCAGACTCCAACAAACAGTTTTCAAAATCTACCAACCTAAAAACATTGAAATGAGAGGATACTTGTTTAGATGACCAGACACCCTCATGAGACAGTGGCACACTATGGGTATGTCCTCTGTGACGAGGATTACGATTCAAAACATCATTCACATTAGCAGACAAGGGGACTAGATCCATTTGAAGCCTGTCTGTATGTGCCTATCTATGTTGACGAATCTCAATATTTATCTCAGCACAGTGCCTTCGGAAAGTATTCAGACCTCTTGACTTTTTCCACATTTTGTTACTTTACAGCCTTATTCTAAAATGGATTAAATCGTTTTCTTTCCTCATCAATCTTCACACAATACCCCATAATGACAAAACTAAAACAGGTTTTTCGACATTTAAAAACAAAAACGGAAATGTACATAAGTATTCAGACCCTTTACTTAGTACTTTGTTGAAGAACCTTTGGCAGCGATTACAGCGTAGAGCCTTCTTTGGTATGATGCTACAAGCTTGGCAGACCTGTATTTGTGAAGTTTCTCCCATTTTTCTCTGCAGATCCTCTCAAGCTCTGACAGGTTGGATCGGGAGCGTCGTTGCACAGCTACTTTCAGGTCTCTCCAGAGATATTAGATTGAGTTCAAGTACGGGCTCTGGCTGGACCACTCAAGGACCTTCAGAGACTTGTCCCGAAGCCACTACTGTGTTGTCTTGGCTGTGTGCTTAGGGTCGTTGTCCTGTTGGAAGGGGAACTTTCACCACAGATTTTCATCAAGGATCTCTCTGTACTTTGCTCCGTTCATCTTTCCTTTGATCCTGACTAGTCTCCCAGTCCCTGCCGCTGAAAAACATCCCCACAGCATGATGCTGCCGCCACCATGCTTCACCGTAGGGATGGTGCCAGGTTTCCTCCAGACGTGATGCTTGGCATTCAGGCCAAAGTGTTGAATCTTGGTTTCATCAGACCAGAGAATCTTGTCTCTCATGGTCTGAGAGTCCTTTAGGTGCCTTTTGGCAAACTCCAAGCGGGCTGTCATGTACCTTTAAGTGAGGAGTGGCTTCCGTCTGGCCATTCGACCATAAAGACCTGATTGGTGTAGTGCTGCTGAGATGGTTGTTCTTCTGGAAGGTTCTCCCATCTCCACAAAGGAACTATAGAGCTCTGTCAGCGTGACCATCGGGTTCTTAGTCACCTCCCTGACCAAGGCCCTTCTCCCCCAATTGCTCAGTTTGGCCAGGCGGCCAGCTCTAGGAAGAGTCTTGATGGTTCCAAACTTCTTCCATTTAAGAATGATGGAGGCCACTGTGTTCTTGGTGCTGCAGAAATGTTTTGGTACAATTCCCCAGATCTGTGCCTCGACATAATCCTGTCTCGGAGCTCTACGGACAATTTCTTCGACCTCATGGCTTGGTTTTTGATTTGACATGCACTGTCAACTGTGGGACCTTATATAGACAGGTGTGTGCCTTTCCAAATCATGTCCAATCAAGTGAATTTACCACAGGTGGACTCCAATCAAGTTGAAGAAACATCTCAAGGATGATCAATGGAAACAGGATGCACCTGAGCTCAATTTCGAATCTCACATGAAGGGTCTTAATACTTATGTAATTAAGGTATTTCTGTTTTTTTTAAATCAACGTTTGCAAACATTTCTAAAAAACTATTTTTGCTTTTTCATTTTGAGATGCAGTGCGTAGACTGATGAGGATTTTTGTTTATTTAATCCATTTTAGAATAAGGCAGTACCGTATACAATGTGGAGAAAGTCAAGAGGTCTGAATACTTTCTGAATGCACCGTATGTATTCATCTGAAGAATGATGATACCTACCTGGCAGTCAGATGGTCCTGCACATTGTGCAGTGTGGAGTCTCTGGGAGATAGATAGTTGTACTGTAACAGGAGCTGAGTGGTGGTGAGAGGACAGAGGAGGGTTGTGTCCCAAATGGCACCCCATTCCCTATGTAGTGCACTACTTTGGGCCCTGGTGGGCAGTGCACTATATAGGGAATAGGGTGCCCTTTGGGACACACACGCCTGGTCTGGACATAGGCCACCTCTCCAGTCATATGCTCTGCTGCGCTATCCTTGGCATTCAGAAACAACCATGCTAGTCCACACAGAATAACACAGAGAACAGTGTTTAGTGGATGTCTAAACTTTCCATGTTGGTGATAAGAGTACGGCTGGAAGAGGCCTATACTGAATTCCATGGTTGTCCAACCCCCTCATACAATGATAGCATAAGAAACGGGTACCTAGCAGAAATGGGAGCTGTGTTAGCCCACACACATTTTTTTAGTGAATCATAGCCTATACCTGTCACGCACTGATATGTTTCACCTGTCTTTGTGATTGTCTCCACCCACCTCCAGGTGTCACTCGTTTTCCCCATTAGTCCCTGAGTATTTATTCCGGTGTTCCCTGTTTGTCTGCTGCCAGTTTGTCTTGTTTTTCCCATGCTCCTGCTTTTTCTTATCTCTCTTTTGCTAGTCCTCCTGTTTTTGACCCTTGCCTGCCTTGACTCTGAACCCCCCTGCCTGACCATACTGCCTGCCCTGACCTCGAGCCTGCCTGCCTCTTTGTACCTCCTGGATTCTGACCTTTAGGATCTTTTGCCTGTCCAGGGCCATTATATTGCCTGACCCTTGGATTATAATAAATATCAGAGGCTCGAACCATCTGCCTCCCATGTCTGCATCTGGGTCTCACCCTGTGGCCTTATAATACCTGTAATGAATAAGTCACACATAGCAATTATTTGGGGATTTTGGACCCTTGCATTGGTTCCTAAGTCTCATTCAAACACTGAATATGAATGCCTATTTCCATTATTTTTCAGAGCTTTAAATGGTGTGTTCTTGGGAGAAAATTGTGATTTTTGTACTTGTCACAACAGTACATGTACCATTATACCCAAGCATGCAACAATTTATTTTCAAAAACATGTAGGATTTCCTGCTTTGTTTCATATTTCCCTGGCAATCAAAATGCATAGAGGACCAGTGAACAGGAGAGAGGGGGGGGGGAGAAAGGGGGGGAGAAAGAGAGAGAGAGAGCGGGAACCTGGGCCCTGGCAGTAAACCCCCAAAATAGTAAAAATGTTTTTCCAGAGAAGATCAAGATCTCAGGAAATTAGACCAAAGTTGATGATGCGGTGAATGAACTTGAGAAAGAAATTAAACGCCATTAAAAAACATTCAAATTCCTGTAAAAAATTGGCTAAAAATAATTTATTGTGTCATTGTTATGCAGGTGAATGAGGACCCAAAAGCGAGACGAAGACTCTGATACTGTCCTGAGAGGTCGGAGACCCTGAGCGGCCAGGGTCTCAACGGCATGCCGAGCAGCAGACAATTCCTGCTCGTGTCTGCCGAGCATCGCTCCCTGGAACTCGAGTAGAGTAGAGAGAATCCATAGTCGCTGGGTCCATTCTTGGTCGGATCCTTCTGTTATGCAGGTGAATGAGGACCCAAAAGCGACTTGGCGAAAACAGAGTCTTTATTCCAGTAAAGGAAATATGCAATACTCCTAGACAAATCGGAGCGGTAAACAAAGCATAAAAAACAATTCCACTCGTAATGACGAGGACAGACTGGAGACTCGACCATAAACTGTAGGTTGCCTCGGGAAGGCACTGACCGTAGCAGACTCAGACACCTGCTCACCACGCAGCATCTGAGGGAAACACGACACGACAGGGCGAGACAAAGACACAGCACGGTGAACAATATACAAGGATCCGACAGGGCAGAAACGGAAAACAAGGGAAGAAATAGGGACTCTAATCAGAGGGCAAGATACGGAACAGGTGTGAAAAGATTAGATGATTGAGTAGGGGAATAGGAACAGCTGGGAGCAGGGACGGAACGATAGAGAGAAGAGAGAGAGGGAGGGAGAGAGAAAAAAGGGAACGAACCTAAAAAGACCAGCAGGGGGGAAACGAACAGAAGGGAAAGCATAATGACAAGACAATATAAGACAAAACATGACAGTACCCCCCCACTCACCGAGCGCCTCCTGGCGCTCTCGAGGAGGAACACTGGCGGCAACGGAGGAAATCATAGATCACAAACGGTCCAGCACGTCCCGAGAAAGAACCCAACTCCTCTCCTCAGGACCGTAACGGAAAATGAAAAAAAGGGAAACTAGGGTACTACTCTAAAAAAAAAAATGAGACACGGGTAGAGAACTGAAAGCTTTAGAGCAAACAGGACCAAACAGGCCAGGAGAGTAACAACTAGGGACAGACTGAGACACAGCAAGGGCAGGAACAAGAACAGGAGAGATGCGGTGGCAGGGAACAGACTGAGACCCAGCAAGACCAGGAGCAGAAGCAGAAAAAAAATTACCAGACTTATTCTGCGCGCAGTCCGAACACGCAGCCACGAAACGGCGCGTGTCACGCTCCTGAGTAGGCCACCAAAAGTGCTGGCGAATAGAAGCAAGAGTACCTCGAACGCCGGGATGGCCAGCTAACTTGGCAGAGTGAGCCCACTGAAGAACAGCCAGACGAGTAGAAACAGGAACGAAAAGAAGGTTACTAGGACAAGCGCGCGCGACGCAGTGTGCGTGAGTGCTTGCTTAACCTGTCTCTCAATTCCCCAGACAGTCAACCCGACAACACGCCCAACAGGAAGGATCCCTCGGGAACAGTAGAAGCCACAGAAGAACTAAAGAGACGGGATAAAGCATAAGGCTTGGTGTTCTTAGTACCCGGGCAATAAGAAATAACGAACTCGAAACGAGCGAAAAACAACGCCCAACGAGCATGACGCGCATTCAGTCGTTTGGCAGAACGGATGTACTCAAGGTTCCTTTGGTCAGTCCAAACGACAAAAGGAACGGTCGCCCCCTCCAACCACTGTCGCCATTTGCCTAGGGCTAAACGGATGGCGAGCAGTTCACGGTTAGCCACATCATAGTTACGTTCCGACGGTGACAGGCGATGAGAAAAATACGCGCAAGGGTGGACCCCATCGTCAGTATCGGAGCGCTGGGACAGAATGGCTCCCACGCCCACCCCCGACGCGTCAACCTCGACAATAAACTGTTTAGTGACGTCAGGTGCAACAAGGATAGGAGCGGATGCAAAACGCTTCTTGAGGAGATCAGAACAACAATCATACGACCGGTGAGGAGGAAGGGAGTTGGTTCTGGACCGACTGAAGACCGTGCGCAGACCATGATATTCCTCCGGCACTCCTGTCAAATCACCAGGTTCCTCCTGTGAAGAGGGAGCATAACAAACAGGAGAAATTGCAGACATTAAACACTTCACATGACAAGAAACGTTCCAGGAAAGGATAGAATTACTAGACCAATCAAATGAAGGATTATGACACACAAGCCAGGGATGACCCAAAACAACAGGTGTAAAAGGTGAACAAAAAATCAAAAAGAAATGGTCTCACTATGGTTACCAGATACAGTGAGGGTTAAAGGTAGTGTTTCACATAATATACTGGGGAGAGGACTACCATCCAAGGCAAACATGACCGTGGGCTCCCCTAACTGTCTGAGAGGAATGTCATGTTCCCGAGCCCAGGCTTCGTCCATAAAACAGCCCTCCGCCCCAGAGTCTATTAATGCACTGCAGGAAGCTGCCGATCCGGTCCAGCGTAGATGGACCGGTAAGGTAGTACAGGTACTTGACGGAGAGGACCGTCTAGTAGCGCTTATCAGTCGCCCTCCGCTTACTGATGAGCTCTGGCCTTTAACTGGACATGAAATGACAAAATGACCAGCGGAACCGCAATAGAGACAGAGGCGGTTGGTGATTCTCCGTTCCCTCTCCTTAGTCGAAATGCGAATACCCCCAGCTGCATGGGCTCAACACCTGAGTCAGTGGGGAAAGATGGTAGTGTCGGAGAGAGGGAGACACAGTTAACGCGAGCTCTCTTCTATGAGCTCGGTGACGAAGATCTACCCGTCGTTCAATGCGAATAGCGAGTTCAATCAAAGAATCCACGCTGGATGGAACCTCCCGAGAGAGAATCTCATCCTTAACCTTAGCGTGGAGTCCCTCCAGAAAACGAGCGAGCAACGCCTGCTCGTTCCAGTTACTGGAGGCAGCAAGAGTGCGAAACTCTATAGAGTAATCCGTTATGGATCGATTACCTTGACATAGGGAAGACAGGGACCAGGAAGCTTCTTTCCCAAAAACTGAACGATCAAAAACCCTTATCATCTCCTCTTTAAAGTTCAGATAATTGTTAGTACACTCAGCGCTTGCCTCCCAGATAGCTGTGCCCCACTGCCGAGCCCGACCAGTAAGGAGTGATATGGCGTAGGCAATCCGAGCTCTCTCTCTTGAGTATGTGTTGGGTTGGAGAGAGAACACTATATCACACTGGGTGAGAAAGGAGCGGCACTCAGTGGGCTGCCCAGAATAACATGGTGGGTTATTAACCCTAGGTTCCGGAGGCTCGGAAGACCCGGAAGTAGCTGGTGGCACGAGACGAAGACTCTGATACTGTCCTGAGAGGTCGGAGACCTGAGCGGCCAGGGTCTCAACGGCATGCCGAGCAGCAGACAATTCCTGCTCGTGTCTGCCGAGCATCGCTCCCTGGAACTCGAGAGTAGAGTAGAGAGAATCCATAGTCGCTGGGTCCATTCTTGGTCGGATCCTTCTGTTATGCAGGTGAATGAGGACCCAAAAGCGACTTGGCGAAACAGAGTCTTTATTCCAGTAAAGGAAATATGCAATACTCCTAGACAAATCGGAGCGGTAAACAAAGCATAAAAAACAATTCCACTCGTAATGACGAGGACAGACTGGAGACTCGACCATAAACTGTAGGTTGCCTCGGGAAGGCACTGACCGTAGCAGACTCAGACACCTGCTCACCACGCAGCATCTGAGGGAAACACGACACGACAGGGCGAGACAAAGACACAGCACGGTGAACAATATACAAGGATCCGACAGGACAGAAACGGAAGACAAGGGGAGAAATAGGGACTCTAATCAGAGGGCAAGATACGGAACAGGTGTGAAAAGATTAGATGATTGAGTAGGGGAATAGGAACAGCTGGGAGCAGGGACGGAACGATAGAGAGAAGAGAGAGGGAGGGAGGGAGAGAGAAAAAGGGAACGAACCTAAAAAGACCAGCAGGGGAAAACGAACAGAAGGGAAAGCATAATGACAAGACAATATAAGACAAAACATGACAG
>NW_025751850.1:0-14101 GCF_021184085.1 Oncorhynchus gorbuscha | reverse complement strand
TCCCCCTACTCTCCTCTCTCTACTCCCTTTCTTTCCCCCTACTCTCCTCTCTCTGCTCCCTTTCTTTCCCCCTACTCTCCTCTCTACTCCCTTTCTTTCCCCCCTACTCACCCTCTCTCTGCTCCCTTTCTTTCCCCCTACTCTCCTCTCTCTGCTCCCTTCTTTCCCCCTTACTCTCTGCTCCCTTCTTTCCCCCCTACTCTCTGCTCCCTTCTTTCCCCCCTACTCTCCTTTCTCTGCTCCCTTTCTTTTCACTGAGTTTGGCCCTCAGAGGCTAAGCTCCTTTTATTTTAATGGTGTCAGTTTGCAAACGCTCCTGTATTGTCTTTCTGAAAGGCTGTGTGACTTCGCTATACAGTAGCTACTTACAGTAATATGCCTTGGGGTCTTTCTAGCTTTAGAAGGATGAACGGAATCATTGAAGACTCATTAATAGGAATACAGTAACTCGTTTAAACCAACGAAACAGCCGGGCAGAAAGGAAATTCTCACCATGACCAATGTGTCATGTATTATACTGTTACCTTTCATATTAATAACTATACTTCAATTATATACTTTAACAATTTCTTCTTGAGACAGAGGAAATATAGATACTGCTCTGCATATATTCAGTAGGAGGATGAAACACCCAGCCCACCATTTATATTTAAGTACATTAAAGTGATTCTATTTCCAGTGGAAAGCCGGAGCCTGCCAGTTGAAGTTATAAATGGCCAGGCCCGTCCAGTTACACAATGCCTTTGTAATATATCGTTTAGCTTCCCAGTGTCCTAATATCTGGGTAAAGTTTCATAAGGGTTGCCTTTACGTGGCCCTTGCTAAGTGGTTTTAGCTCTGCTGTGATAGGCCTGCGTGTGTGCTGGGTAGCTTCTGCAGATAGCAGCTCTTGGTGACATGGTTTCTCTCCTAGGACCCTCCCTGGCAGAAGGCAACAGAACGGGAATCTGGAAGAGAAAGGAGGGAATTGACACAGAGCTTGGCTAGCAGCCAGAGCCAGCCTCCTCGTGTCTAACGTAGGAAGGAACGAACGGGGGGGGGTTATTTAAACACCGAGGAGAGGGGACAGCTTCACAGCGTCAGATTAATTCAGCTTTTTATTCACTAAATAAAAGAGACTTTGAATTATGAAGAGATAGCAGGATTAGAGACCTCTCTTTCCAACCCCAATCTACAGTCTTTTTTCATTTTCACTTCATTACGATTCTTTTGAAGTATTTTAATTTGGACAAAGGAAGAAGAAGAGACAGAAAGTAGCAGAAAATATTAAATATCATTAAACTGTATTAAACATAAGCCTGTGCCTTCCTATTTTTTCTTTTCCATAGTCATATTGATCCTACACCTTCTCTCACTTCTCAATTATCAACTTTCATTGTAGGTTCAGACAAGTGCAAAAAATGAAATTGACTTCTATCTCCTATTCATCCCAGGGGCTACGGGTCTGTGTGGCGGGGTTTTTCACTCCCTCGCACTCCTCTTCTCACACTTTAAAAAAAAAAACCCACTCCAAATCTGTCAGCCGGGGTGAGGGTGGTGTGCCCCGTACAGCTCGTGCTTGAAAGGAGGGGCGGAGGTTGTCACGGTTTCCGAGATTCTCTTGGCCTCTTTGAGGGGGCAGTCAGAGGTCAGGGGTCAACCATCAAGCACAGTCTAATGGATAAACACTTCAATAAAACGCACTGTAAGTAGATAGGGTACAGTATTATACAGTATCTCTTGGCAACCAACCTCTGTTAAATTAATATTCATCTGCACTTGACTGTATGAAAACATTTGCCTACTTTTTTTGTGCTTCCTTTAAAGAAGTTGAAGCCTTGTCAAGGCTGTATTGAACCCTCACATGACTGGCGATCTGAGCTCTCTCTCTCTCCAAACCCAGGCATACATGCAGCCGGAGGAATTTGATTGTGTCGGAGGATTCTCTCTGTCAGACAACCGGTCCATAATCTCTGGGTATTCTTTGTGCAGTAGGATTACCAGTCAAAGTGTTACCACATATTTACCACTCCGCCACTAACTCTCTCTCTCTCTCTCTACAGGCTCTCTCCTTCCTTCCCACTAACTCTCTCTCTCTCTCTCTACAGGCTCTCTCCTTCCTTCCTCGCATCTGCCTGCCTGCCTGCGTGGAGCCCCAGCCACGGCTAAGCCACATTTAACACAGGAAATCAAGCTGAGGTTTAGGACAACTCTATCCCGAATCTAAGAGTGTGTTCTCTATTCATGTATATAAATAAATAACATGGAGATAGAGGATATTTGAGCCAGGAGTTTGAACACAGATTTGACACTAGGGATTACCTGTGTAAACAGTGTGTAGTCTAGATGGTAGTCTATGTGTTTGTTTATGTGGAAAGCCCTTGACTCAGTCCTCCCAAGGGAAAGCCCTTGACTCAGTCCTCCCAAGGGAAAGCTGTTAGAGCCCACAGTAAACACTGAAAGGTGTTAGGTCCCATAGTAAACACTGAAGGGTGTTCGGTCCCATAATAAACACTAAAGGGTGTTCGGTCCCATAATAAACACTGAAGGGTGTTAGGTCCCATAGTAAACACTGAAAGGTGTTAGGTCCCATAATAAACACTGAAGGGTGTTAGGTCCCATAATAAACACTGAAAGGTGTTAGGTCCCATAGTAAACACTGAAAGGTGTTAGGTCCCATAATAAACACTGAAGGGTGTTAGGTCCCATAATAAACACTGAAGGGTGTTAGGTCCCATAATAAACACTGAAAGGTGTTAGGTCCCATAATAAACACTAAAGGGTGTTAGGTCCCATAATAAACACTGAAGGGTGTTAGGTCCCATAATAAACACTGAAGGGTGTTAGGTCCCATAATAAACACCGAAGGGTGTTCGGTCCCATAATAAACACTGAAAGGTGTTCGGTCCCATAATAAACACTGAAAGGTGTTAGGTCCCATAATAAACACTGAAGGGTGTTAGGTCCCATAATAAACACTGAAAGGTGTTAGGTCCCATAATAAACACTGAAGGGTGTTAGGTCCCTGTAAACACTGAAGGTCTGTTTGGTCCCACTTAATAAACACTGAAGGGTGTTCGGTCCCATAATAAACACTGAAGGGTGACCCAGGTCCCATAGTAAACACTGAAGGGTGTTAGGTCCATAATAAACACTGAAGGGTATTGATTATAATGACTTCGAAGGGTGTTCGGTCCCCCTCATCAACACTTGGAGGTGTTGGTCCCATAATAAACACTGAAGGGTGTTAGGTCCTAATAAACACTGAAGGGTGTTGATCTGCGTAAACACTGAAGGGTGTTAGGTCCCATAATAAACACTGAAGGGTGTTGGTCCCCATAATAAACACTGAAGGGTGTGGGGTCCCATAACAAACTGAAGGGTGTTGGGTCCCCATAATAAACACTGAAGGGTGGGGTCCCATAATAACGCGGAAGGTCTATGTTTAAGCACTGAAGGGTGTTGGTCACATAATAAACACTGAAGGGTGTTTCAAATAGTGTTAAGACGTACAGATATTGTTTTAAATGTTCCAGCTGTTTTATGTCATATTTACAGTGTAACCTTCATTTTGCCAGGGAGTCATCTCTTTCACAGACAGGCCACCACGCTGGACACAACAATACACATATATTACACTACACACCATCTATATACACATATATTACACTACACATATACTCTATATACATATATTACACTGAATCTATATACACATAGGTCCCTTAAACATAGGGTGTTCGGTCCCATAATAAAACACATATACATATCTATAATAAACACTAGGGTGTTAGGTCCCCATAATAAACATAAGGGTGTTCGTCCACACAACACCGAAGGGTGTTATCATAATAAACATAGGGTGTTAGGTATAATAAACACTGAAGGGTGTTCTATAATAAACACTGAAGGGTGTTAGGTCCTATAGTAAACACATAAGGGTGTTACATAATAAACACTCGAAGGGTGTTAGGGTCTATATATATAAATTACAAGGGTGTTCGGGTCCCATAATAAACACTGAAGGGTGTTCGGGTCCTATAATAAACATAAGGGTGTTACAATAAAACACTGGAAGGGTGTTAGGTATAGTAAACATGAAGGGTGCCCGGTCCCATAGTAAACACTGAAGGGTGTTCGTACATAATAAACACTGAAGGGGTGTTCTCCCATAATAAACACTGAAGGGTGTTAGGTCTAATAAACACTGAAGGGTGTTAGTCCCATAATAAATGGTCTATGTTTCAGGTGCTCATATAAAGTATTCACATGATTACACTATACATGTCTATATACACATATCTATATACACCATAAGTCTTTACATATCAGATTACACTACACATATCTATATACACATAGTTATATACATGTGTCTATATACACATATCTATATACACATAAATTACTACATATAAATGACCTACACATATCTATATATACATAAATTAGACTATACACATAAAGTGCAACATACATCTATATACATAAATTGGACTATACATATCTATACATAGATTACACTACACCAAGATTACACTACCATATCTATATGCCCATCAAATTACATACACATGTCTATAACTCTGCATGATTACACTACATATAAATTACTACACATATCTATATACACATAGATTACACTATACATGTCTATATACACATATCTATATACACATAAATTACACTACATATAAATTACACTACACATATCTATATACACATAAATTACACTATACATGTCTATATACACATATCTATATACACATAAATTACACTACATATAAATTACACTACACATATCTATATACACATAAATTACACTATACATGTCTATATACACATATCTATATACACATAAATTACACTACATATAAATGACACTACACATATCTATATATACATAAATTAGACTATACACATAAATTACACTACACATCTATATATACATAAATTAGACTATACATATCTATATACACATAAATTACACTACACATAAATTACACTACCCATATCTATATACACATAAATTACACTACACATATCTATATATACATAAATTACACTACATATAAATTACACTACACATATCTATATACACATAAATTACACTATACATGTCTATATACACATATCTATATACACATAAATTACACTACATATAAATTACACTACACATATCTATATACACATAAATTACACTATACATGTCTATATACACATATCTATATACACATAAATTACACTACATATAAATTACACTACACATATCTATATACACATAAATTACACTATACATGTCTATATACACATATCTATATACACATAAATTACACTACATATAAATGACACTACACATATCTATATATACATAAATTAGACTATACACATAAATTACACTACACATCTATATATACATAAATTAGACTATACATATCTATATACACATAAATTACACTACATATAAATGACACTACACATATCTATATACACGTAAATTAGACTATACATGTCTATATACACATAAATTAGACTATACATATCTATATACACATCAATTACACTATACATATACACATCAATTACACAGTACATGAAAAGCAAAACACAAATCATACGAAACCCATTCTTCAGCAAATAAAAGGCTCTCTAAGGTCCTCCTGAATCGCCCCTAGAGGCACCAACTCCATCAACTTTAATGACTTTTGGAGATCTTTCCACATCAGAGGTGCAAGAGAAAACGACATGCAGATTCAACCTAAATCAGTGGAGATCAAAGGGACCCTCATGGTTAGCCATCCCTGAGTCCGGGTGAGGTAAGGTCAGGCGTAAGTTTATGCAATAGAGCTTAATAGACACAAAAAAAAGAAGAAGAAGAAGAAGAAGAAGAAGAAGAAGAAGAAGAGTGCAATGAATTGATCTACGAGACTTCAAAAAAGGACCAGCCTACTTTCTGATACAAAATGCAATGATTTGTACTAAACCGATAGACTTTCTTACAGGCGAACGCGCTACGATACACTGTGACCAGGTGGCTTCAATACGGTTGCAGCCGCATTCATAGAGACTATTTTTTTTTTGCCATAGTCAATAACCAGAATGCATGTCTACGGAACGATTTGTTTTCTGCTATTCAATGAAAGACAAGAGCTGTTCCTATAGAAGAAGTCTTTTCTAAATTCTTAATTTCTTCACCAATCTCATCAACGTTGCCTTTGAAAAGATAGCTTGTCATCAGTCCAAGATGGTCAGATATTCATAGCGCTGACACGGTCAGCGAGGGCACCATCCAAAGTACGTAGCTATCATCAGATCCATTTTGTACGTAATAAGGAAAATAAACACACTTGGTTGATGGTTTAAACGCTCGTGTCATTTTTTTTTTTTTTTAAGAAATCAAACGTTATTGGTCCACATACACGTGTTTAGCAGATGTTATTGGTTACAAGGTTGTAAGCGAAATGCTCGGTGATCGCTAGTCCGTTATGTCTTATATTTGCCGGGGAAAGACGCTAAAGTAAGCAGGGTCAAGAGGTCGTTGGAGTTGCCTTCCTTCCTCTTCCATCTGCCTCCTCTTATCTCTCCATCAGAACCCAAGTGTTTCATTCAAAGCCTGACTAGCAGGGCCTTGTGTCTGGCTGTTGTTATTGAAATAGAGCGGGGGGCCACCCCAGCCTAACCCCCCCCCCCCTTGCCCCCTGTCTGTCCTGAACAAGTGTATCTTCAGAAACACGCCCGTTTGTTATGGTAATGACCGGCGTGCCGCATGCTTCCCCCCTCCGCTCTGTCTGAGTGTGTGAGTGTGTGTGTGTGTGTGTGGGGGGGGGTTGTGTTATAGTTTGCTCTGGGGTTTTGAAGGGACAAACGCACCAGGACAGAAACAAGGCCAGAGGGTATAAGGATATTAGGGGAGCAAGGTTTAACCAAAAGGCAGCAGCAGGACACATCACATTAACCAAAAGGCAGGACACATCTCATTAACCAAAAGGCAGGACACATCTCATTTACCAACAGGCAGGACACATCATTTTAACCAAAAGGCAGGACACATCATTTTAACCAAAAGGCAGGACACATCATTTTAACCAAAAGGCAGGACACATCATTTTAACCAAAAGGGAGGACACATCATTTTAACCAAAAGGGAGGACACATCACATTAACCAAAAGGCAGGACACATCATTTTAACCAAAAGGGAGGACACATCATTTTAACCAAAAAGGAGGACACATCATTTTAACCAAAAGGGAGGACACATCACATTAACCAAAAGGCAGGACACATCTCATTTACCAACAGGCAGGACACATCATTTTAACCAAAAGGCAGGACACATCATTTTAACCAAAAGGCAGGACACATCATTTTAACCAAAAGGCAGGACACATCATTTTAACCAAAAGGCAGGACACATCATTTTAACCAAAAGGGAGGACACATCATTTTAACCAAAAGGGAGGACACATCATTTTAACCAAAAGGGAGGACACATCACATTAACCAAAAGGCAGGACACATCATTTTAACCAAAAGGGAGGACACATCATTTTAACCAAAAGGGAGGACACATCATTTTAACCAAAAGGGAGGACACATCACATTAACCAAAAGGCAGGACACATCATTTTAACCAAAAGGCAGGACACGTCATTTTAACCAAAAGGGAGGACACATCATTTTAACCAAAAGGGAGGACACATCACATTAACCAAAAGGCAGGACACATCATTTTAACCAAAAGGCAGGACACATCTCATTAACCAACAGGCACGTAATGATATCTACTGTATAAACACGGGTTATTTGACTCGTAATGATATGTACTGTATAAACACGGGTTATTTGGGTCGTAATGATATCTACTGTATAAACACGGGTTATTTGGGTTGTAATGATATCTACTGTATAAACACGGGTTATTTCGGTCGTAACGACAGCAGAGACCTTTGTGGTTCCACATAGAACCATTCCCCTTACCAAAAAGAACCCTTGAAGAACTCTTGAAGAACCCTTGAAGAACCCTCTTTTAAGTGTGTCGTTTGCGTGAATGATGTATGTGCCTTATGCATGTTCCATTATCTCTCAGAAAAGACTTCTATATTAAAAAAATTGAATCACCGGCAATTTAATCTCTTCTTATCCTTTTGTTTTGTACATGCTGAAAAAGTGAAGGTTTGCTTTGGAAACATCTTCATCAAATTCCCCAAAACGAAGACGCAAGAGATGATACAGAGAGGTAAGAGCTGTGAAGCAGGACGCCAGCCTCTAATGTCCTGTTTCATGACTGTGAAGCAGGACGCCAGCCTCTAATGTCCTGTTTAATGACTGTGAAGCAGGACGCCAGCCTCTAATGTCCTGTTTCATGACTGTGAAGCAGGACGCCAGCCTCTAATGTCCTGTTTCATGACTGTGAAGCAGGCCTCTAATGTCCTGTTTCATGACTGTGAAGCAGGACGCCAGCCTCTAATGTCCTGTTTAATGACTGTGAAGCAGGACGCCAGCCTCTAATGTCCTGTTTCATGACTGTGAAGCAGGATGCCAGCCTCTAATGTCCTGTTTCATGACTGTGAAGCAGGACGCCAGCCTCTAATGTCCTGTTTCATGACTGTGAAGCAGGACGCCAGCCTCTAATGTCCTGTTTCATGACTGTGAAGCAGGACGCCAGCCTCTAATGTCCTGTTTCATGACTGTGAAGCAGGACGCCAGCCTCTAATGTCCTGTTTAATGACTGTGAAGCAGGCCTCTAATGTCCTGTTTAATGACTGTGAAGCAGGCCTCTAATGTCCTGTTTAATGACTGTGAAGCAGGACGCCAGCCTCTAATGTCCTGTTTCATGACTGTGAAGCAGGACGCCAGCCTCTAATGTCCTGTTTAATGACTGTGAAGCAGGACGCCAGCCTCTAATGTCCTGTTTCATGACTGTGAAGCAGGCCTCTAATGTCCTGTTTAATGACTGTGAAGCAGGAAGCCAGCCTCTAATGTCCTGTTTAATGACTGTGAAGCAGGACGCCAGCCTCTAATGTCCTGTTTAATGACTGTGAAGCAGGCCTCTAATGTCCTGTTTAATGACTGTGAAGCAGGACGCCAGCCTCTAATGTCCTGTTTAATGACTGTGAAGCAGGACGCCAGCCTCTAATGTCCTGTTTAATGACTGTGAAGCAGGCCTCTAATGTCCTGTTTCATGACTGTGAAGCAGGACGCCAGCCTCTAATGTCCTGTTTCATGACTGTGAAGCAGGCCTCTAATGTCCTGTTTAATGACTGTGAAGCAGGACGCCAGCCTCTAATGTCCTGTTTAATGACTGTGAAGCAGGACGCCAGCCTCTAATGTCCTGTTTCATGACTGTGAAGCAGGACGCCAGCCTCTAATGTCCTGTTTCATGACTGTGAAGCAGGACGCCAGCCTCTAATGTCCTGTTTAATGACTGTGAAGCAGGACGCCAGCCTCTAATGTCCTGTTTAATGACTGTGAAGCAGGACGCCAGCCTCTAATGTCCTGTTTAATGACTGTGAAGCAGGATGCCAGCCTCTAATGTCCTGTTTAATGACTGTGAAGCAGGCCTCTAATGTCCTGTTTCATGACTGTGAAGCAGGCCTCTAATGTCCTGTTTAATGACTGTGAAGCAGGACGCCAGCCTCTAATGTCCTGTTTAATGACTGTGAAGCAGGCCTCTAATGTCCTGTTTCATGACTGTGAAGCAGGACGCCAGCCTCTAATGTCCTGTTTGATGACTGTGAAGCAGGCCTCTAATGTCCTGTTTAATGACTGTGAAGCAGGACGCCAGCCTCTAATGTCCTGTTTCATGACTGTGAAGCAGGACGCCAGCCTCTAATGTCCTGTTTCATGACTGTGAAGCAGGCCTCTAATGTCCTGTTTAATGACTGTGAAGCAGGCCTCTAATGTCCTGTTTAATGACTGTGAAGCAGGATGCCAGCCTCTAATGTCCTGTTTAATGACTGTGAAGCAGGATGCCAGCCTCTCTAATGTCCTGTTTAATGACTGTGAAGCAGGATGCCAGCCTCTAATGTCCTGTTTAATGACTGTGAAGCAGGATGCCAGCCTCTCTAATGTCCTGTTTAATGACTGTGAAGCAGGACGCCAGCCTCTCTAATGTCCTGTTTCATGACTGTGAAGCAGGACGCCAGCCTCTAATGTCCTGTTTAATGACTGTGAAGCAGGATGCCAGCCTCTCTAATGTCCTGTTTAATGACTGTGAAGCAGGATGCCAGCCTCTCTAATGTCCTGTTTCATGACTGTGAAGCAGGATGCCAGCCTCTCTAATGTCCTGTTTAATGACTGTGAAGCAGGATGCCAGCCTCTAATGTCCTGTTTCATGACTGTGAAGCAGGATGCCAGCCTCTAATGTCCTGTTTAATGACTGTGAAGCAGGATGCCAGCCTCTAATGTCCTGTTTAATGACTGTGAAGCAGGATGCCAGCCTCTAATGTCCTGTTTAATGACTGTGAAGCAGGATGCCAGCCTCTCTAATGTCCTGTTTAATGACTGTGAATCAGGATGCCAGCCTCTAATGTCCTGTTTCATGACTGTGAAGCAGGACGCCAGCCTCTAATGTCCTGTTTAATGACTGTGAAGCAGGATGCCAGCCTCTCTAATGTCCTGTTTCATGACTGTGAAGCAGGATGCCAGCCTCTCTAATGTCCTGTTTAATGACTGTGAAGCAGGATGCCAGCCTCTCTAATGTCCTGTTTAATGACTGTGAAGCAGGATGCCAGCCTCTAATGTCCTGTTTCATGACTGTGAAGCAGGACGCCAGCCTCTAATGTCCTGTTTAATGACTGTGAAGCAGGATGCCAGCCTCTCTAATGTCCTGTTTCATGACTGTGAAGCAGGACGCCAGCCTCTCTAATGTCCTGTTTAATGACTGTGAAGCAGGATGCCAGCCTCTCTAATGTCCTGTTTAATGACTGTGAAGCAGGATGCCAGCCTCTCTAATGTCCTGTTTAATGACTGTGAAGCAGGATGCCAGCCTCTAATGTCCTGTTTAATGACTGTGAAGCAGGACGCCAGCCTCTCTAATGTCCTGTTTAATGACTGTGAAGCAGGATGCCAGCCTCTCTAATGTCCTGTTTAATGACTGTGAAGCAGGACGCCAGCCTCTCTAATGTCCTGTTTAATGACTGTGAAGCAGGATGCCAGCCTCTCTAATGTCCTGTTTAATGACTGTGAAGCAGGATGCCAGCCTCTCTAATGTCCTGTTTCATGACTGTGAAGCAGGATGCCAGCCTCTCTAATGTCCTGTTTAATGACTGTGAAGCAGGATGCCAGCCTCTAATG
Organism: Oncorhynchus gorbuscha; assembly: GCF_021184085.1. Classification (NCBI taxonomy): domain Eukaryota; kingdom Metazoa; phylum Chordata; class Actinopteri; order Salmoniformes; family Salmonidae; genus Oncorhynchus; species Oncorhynchus gorbuscha. The sequence goes on along the minus strand of NW_025751850.1, from coordinate 2,826 downwards.
TCCTGTTTAATGACTGTGAAGCAGGATGCCAGCCTCTCTAATGTCCTGTTTAATGACTGTGAAGCAGGATGCCAGCCTCTCTAATGTCCTGTTTAATGACTGTGAAGCAGGATGCCAGCCTCTCTAATGTCCTGTTTCATGACAGAGTATAATATGTTGGTTCGTTTAAATGAATATACTGTACAATTTATGCTCAGGTTGAACTCACACGACGCTTGATAAAAGCAGCATTTCATATTGTAGTCGGCGGTTATTTAAAGTATTACTCGATGTTACAACAACTACAAATACAGCAATAAATTACCTTCTAAAAATATTAATAACTTTTTGATTGTTTACCCAACAGTTGTACATCTTCTTGATGGGTTTTGTCCTCCACAGACAAGAGTTAACTATTATGTCAGTCAACATGGCATTATGTAAGATCTTATTTCAACAACAACAACAACAACAACAACAACAACAAAACGGTTGGGCCCAAACTGACAACCATATCGTATGTACTAAATAGGCAATCATTCAATATCTGATGCTGACAACAACATTCAGTGGTGAGAGTATCGTCTATTTGACAAGTCAGAAATCCCTGGCAAATAAAAAAATTCAATAAATCAAATCCGTCTACAATGTTTCAACCCAAATAGATGCAAGGGGGAAAGGAGACGCCAGATGTATTTAAAAAAAAATGTATATATATATATATATCTGGCGTCTCCTTTCCCCCTACTGAACCAGTCCAAGTAGGCACTGGACATAATTGTAATAGTACATGAATTGATTTAAGCCACAGGCTGGTTTCTACTCCAGAAAACCACAGAAGAAGTAGAGATAGCACAATGAGGGACCTACGAGCAGAGAACGATGTCAAAGTCTGCGTTGAAAGAACAGTCTGGTAAACAAACCTAATGCTCGACTGCATGTCGCGCGCTGCATTTCATACGTTAAAATATGTTCAGTCACTGATATTGGCCCGTTATCTTAAAGGCAGAGAGGAAGACGGTAAATTTGCGGGCTGTGTGGAAGCGCGGGGCTGTTTCTGGAGACTGATAGAGGCCCTGAGCAGGAGATGCACAGCAGATATAATCTGTCTGTCTGTCTGTCTGTCTGGCAGGCAGGCAGGCAGGCTGGGAAAAGAGACGGTGAGAGAGAAAGAGAGGGAGGAGGAGGAGGAGGAGGAGGAGGAGGAGGAGGGGTGACAGTCTGAGTGGATGGGGTGCACAGGGTAGACCAACGGACCAAAAGGCCCTGCCTCCAGAGAGACTCCCCCCAACAGACCCCACACACACACACACACACACACACACACACACACACACACACACACACACACACACACACACACACACACACACACACACACACACACATAAACACACACACACACACCCACACACACACACACATAAACACACATACACACACACACACACACACACACACACACACACACACATAAACACACACACACACACACACACACACACACACACACACACACACACACACACACACATAAACACACACACACACACACACACACACACACACACACACACACACACACACACACACACACACACACACACACACACACACACACACACACACACACACACACACACACACACACACATAAACACACATACAAAACCCTTGCCAAATGTCATATCACTCATGGGACATTCCCAATGGAAAATGATACCAAAGATGGGAACAGCAAACAAGCAGACGTTGCCAGTGTGAGGTACACTACCATGAGACACACAGTGTGAGGTACACTACCATGAGACACACAGTGTGAGGTACACTACCACGAGACACACAGTGTGAGGTACACTACCATGAGACACACAGTGTGCAGCAGGCAGCAACACTACCATGAGACACACAATGTGCAGCAGGCAGCAACACTACCATGAGACACACAATGTGCAGCAGGCAGCAACACTACCATGAGACACAGTGTGAGGTGTGCGGCAGGCAGCAACACTACCATGAGACACACAGTGTGAGGTGTGCAGCAGGCAGCAACACCACCATGAGACACAGTGTGAGGTGTGGGGCAGGCAGCAACACTACAATGAGACACACAGTGTGAGGTGTGCGGCAGGCAGCAACACTACAATGAGACACACAGTGTGAGGTGTGCGGCAGGCAGCAACACTACCATGAGACACACAGTGTGAGGTGTGCAGCAGGCAGCAACACTACCATGAGACACACAGTGTGAGGTGTGCAGCAGGCAGCAACACTACCATGAGACACACAGTGTGAGGTGTGCGGCAGGCAGCAACACTACCATGAGACACAGTGTGAGGTGTGCAGCAGGCAGCAACACTACCATGAGACACACAGTGTGAGGTGTGCGGCAGGCAGCAACACTACCATGAGACACACAGTGTGAGGTGTGCAGCAGGCAGCAACACTACCATGAGACACACAGTGTGAGGTGTGCGGCAGGCAGCAACACTACCATGAGACACACAGTGTGAGGTGTGCGGCAGGCAGCAACACTACCATGAGACACACAGTGTGAGGTGTGCAGCAGGCAGCAACACTACCATGAGACATAGTGTGAGGTGTGCAGCAGGCAGCAACACTACCATGAGACACACAGTGTGAGGTGTGCAGCAGGCAGCAACACTACCATGAGACACACAGTGTGAGGTGTGCAGCAGGCAGCAACACTACCATGAGACACAGTGTGAGGTGTGGGGTAGGCAGCAACACTACCATGAGACACACAGTGTGAGGTGTGCAGCAGGCAGCAACACCACCATGAGACACACAGTGTGAGGTGTGGGGCAGGCAGCAACACTACCATGA
>NW_025751849.1:0-14107 GCF_021184085.1 Oncorhynchus gorbuscha | reverse complement strand
CTATGGGGAGGGAGCATCTGATGGTCAGTCTGTGGGAGGGAGCATCTGATGGTCAGTCTGTGGGGAGGGAGCATCTGATGGTCAGTCTGTGGGGAGGGAGCATCTGATGGTCAGTCTGTAGGGAGGGAGCATCTGATGGTCAGTCTGTGGGGAGGGAGCATCTGATGGTCAGTCTGTGCGGAGGGAGCATCTGATGGTCAGTCTGAGGAGGGAGCATCTGATGGTCAGTCTGAGGGGAGGGAGCATCTGATGGTCAGTCTGAGGGAGGGAGCATCTGATGGTCAGTCTGAGGGGAGGGAGCATCTGATGGTCAGTCTGTGCGGAGGGAGCATCTGATGGTCAGTCTGAGGGAGGGAGCATCTGATGGTCAGTCTGAGGGGAGGGAGCATCTGATGGTCAGTCTGTGGGGAGGAGCATCTGATGGTCAGTCTGAGGGAGGAGCATCTGATGGTCAGTCTGAGGGGAGCATCTGATGGTCAGTCTGAGGGGAGCATCTGATGGTCAGTCTGAGGGAGGGAGCATCTGATGGTCAGTCTGAGGGAGGGAGCATCTGATGGTCAGTCTGAGGGGAGGGAGCATCTGATGCTCAGTCTGTGGGGAGGGAGCATCTGATGGTCAGTCTGTGGGGAGGGAGCATCTGATGGTCAGTCTGTGGGGAGGGAGCATCTGATGTTCAGTCTGTGGGGAGGGAGCATCTGATGGTCAGTCTATGGGGAGGGAGCATCTGATGGTCAGTCTGTGGGGAGGGAGCATCTGATGCTCAGTCTGTGGGGAGGGAGCATCTGATGGTCAGTCTGTGGGGAGGGAGCATCTGATGGTCAGTCTGTGGGGAGGAGCATCTGATGGTCAGTCTGTGGGGAGGGAGCATCTGATGGTCAGTCTGTGCGGAGGGAGCATCTGATGGTCAGTCTGAGGGGAGGGAGCATCTGATGGTCAGTCTGAGGGAGGGAGCATCTGATGGTCAGTCTGAGGGGAGGGAGCATCTGATGGTCAGTCTGTGGGGAGGGAGCATCTGATGCTCAGTCTGTGGGGAGGGAGCATCTGATGGTCAGTCTGTGGGGAGGGAGCATCTGATGGTCAGTCTGTGGGGAGGGAGCATCTGATGGTCAGTCTGAGGGGAGGGAGCATCTGATGGTCAGTCTGTGGGGAGGGAGCATCTGATGGTCAGTCTGTGGGGGAGGGAGCATCTGATGGTCAGTCTGTGGGGAGGAGCATCCCTGATGGTCAGTCCTGAGGAGGCATCTGATGGTCAGTCTGTGCGGAGGGAACATCTGATGGTCAGTCTGTGGGGAGGGAGCATCTGATGGTCAGTCTGAGGAGGGGAGCATCTGATGGTCAGTCTGTGGGAGGAGCATCTGATGGTCAGTCTGAGGGGAGGAGCATCTGATGGTCAGTCTGTGCGGAGGGAGCATCTGATGGTCAGTCTGAGGGAGGGAGCATCTGATGGTCAGTCTGAGGGGCTGTGCTTTGGCAAAGTGGGTGGGGTTATATCCTTCCTGTTTGGCCCTGTCCGGGGGTGTCCTCGGATGGGGCCACAGTGTCTCCTGACCCCTCCTGTCTCAGCCTCCAGTATTTATGCTGCAGTAGTTTATGTGCCGGGGGGCTAGGGTCCAGTTTGTTTATCTGGAGTACTTCTCCTGTCCTATTCGGTGTCCTGTGTAAATCTAAGTGTGCGTTCTCTAATTCTCCTTCTCTTTTTCTTTCTCTCTCTCGGAGGACCTGAGCCCTAGAACCATGCCCCAGGACTACCTGACATGATGACTCCTTGCTGTCCCCAGTCCACCTGGCCATGCTGCTGCTCCAGTTTCAACTGGCCTGGGCCCTAGGACCATGTCCCAGGACTACCTGACATGAGGACTCCTTGCTGTCCCCAGTCCTGGCCATGCTCATGCTCCAGTTTCAGCTGTTCTGCCTTACTATTATTCAACCATGCTGGTCATTTATGAACATTTGAACATCTTGGCCACGTTCTGTTATAATCTCCACCTGGCACAGCCAGAAAGGGGACTAGCCACCCCACATATGCTCTCTCTAATTCTCTCTTTCTTTCTCTCTCTCAGAGGACCTGGGCTAGGACCGTGCCCAGGACCACCTGACCATGGTGGCTCCTTGCTGTCCCAGTCCATCTGACTGTGCTGCTGCTCAGTTTCAACTGTTCTGCCTTATTATTATTTGACCATGCTGGTCATTTATGAACATTTGAACATCTTGGTCATGTTCTGTTATAATCTCTACCCGGCACAGCCAGAAGAGGACTGGCCACCCCACATAGCCCGGTTCCTCTCTAGGTTTCTTCCTAGGTTTTGGCCTTTCTAGGGAGTTTTCCTAGCCACCGTGCTTTTACACCTGCATTGTTTGCTGTTTGGGGTTTTAGGCTGGGTTTCTGTACAGCACTTTGAGATATCAGCTGATGTACGAAGGGCTATATAAATAAATTTGATTTGATTTGATTTGAGGGAGGAGCATCTGATGGTCAGTCTGAGGGGAGGGAGCATCTGATGGTCAGTCTGAGGGAGAGGAGCATCTGATGGTCAGTCTGAGGGGAGGGAGCATCTGATGGTCAGTCTGAGGGGAGGGAGCATCTGATGCTCAGTCTGAGGGGAGGAGCATCTGATGGTCAGTCTGAGGGGAGGAGCATCTGATGGTCAGTCTGAGGGAGGGAGCATCTGATGGTCAGTCTGTGGGGAGGAGCATCTGATGGTCAGTCTGTGCGGAGGGAGCATCTGATGGTCAGTCTGAGGGGAGGGAGCATCTGATGGTCAGTCTGAGGGGAGGAGCATCTGATGGTCAGTCTGAGGGGAGGGAGCATCTGATGGTCAGTCTGTGGGGAGGGAGCATCTGATGCTCAGTCTGTGGGGAGGGAGCATCTGATGGTCAGTCTGTGGGGAGGGAGCATCTGATGGTCAGTCTGTGGGGAGGGAGCATCTGATGGTCAGTCTGAGGGGAGGGAGCATCTGATGGTCAGTCTGTGGGGAGGGAGCATCTGATGGTCAGTCTGTGGGGAGGGAGCATCTGATGGTCAGTCTGTGCGGAGGAGCATCTGATGGTCAGTCTGAGGGGAGGGAGCATCTGATGGTCAGTCTGAGGGGAGGGAGCATCTGATGGTCAGTCTGAGGGGAGGGAGCATCTGATGGTCAGTCTGTGGGGGAGGGAGCATCTGATGCTCAGTCTGTGGGGAGGGAGCATCTGATGGTCAGTCTGTGGGAGGAGCATCTGATGGTCGGTCTGTGGGGAGGGAGCATCTGATGGTCAGTCTGAGGAGGAGCATCTGATGGTCAGTCTGTGGGGAGGGCATCTGATGGTCAGTCTGTGGGGAGGAGCATCTGATGGTCCAGTCTGTGGGGAGAGGAGCATCTGATGGTCAGTCTGAGGGGAGGGAGCATCTGATGGTCAGTCTGTGGAGGAGCATCTGATGGTCAGTCTGTGGGGAGGGAGCATCTGATGGTCAGTCTGAGGAAGGAGCATCTGATGGTCAGTCTGTGGGGGAGGAGCATCTGATGGTCAGTCTGAGGAGGAGCATCTGATGGTCAGTCTGTGCGGAGGGGAGCATCTGATGGTCAGTCTGAGGGGGGAGGAGCATCTGATGAGGTCAGTCTGAGGAGGGAGCATCTGATGGTCAGTCTGAGGGAGGGGAGCATCTGATGGTCAGTCTGAGGGGAGGGAGCATCTGATGGTCAGTCTGAGGAGGGAGCATCTGATGGTCAGTCTGAGGGGAGAGCATCTGATGCTCAGTCTGAGGGGAAGGAGCATCTGATGGTCAGTCTGAGGGGAGGGAGCATCTGATGGTCAGTCTGAGGGGAGGGAGCATCTGATGGTCAGTCTGTGGGGAGGAGCATCTGATGGTCAGTCTGTGCGGAGGAGCATCTGATGGTCAGTCTGAGGGGAGGGAGCATCTGATGGTCAGTCTGAGGGGAGGGAGCATCTGATGGTCAGTCTGAGGGGAGGGAGCATCTGATGGTCAGTCTGTGGGGAGGGAGCATCTGATGCTCAGTCTGTGGGGAGGGAGCATCTGATGGTCAGTCTGTGGGGAGGAGCATCTGATGGTCAGTCTGTGTGGGAGGGAGCATCTGATGGTCAGTCTGAGGGGAGGGAGCATCTGATGGTCAGTCTGTGCGGAGGGAGCATCTGATGGTCAGTCTGTGGGGAGGGAGCATCTGATGGTCAGTCTGAGGGGAGGGAGCATCTGATGGTCAGTCTGTGGGGAGGAGCATCTGATGGTCAGTCTGAGGGGAGGAGCATCTGATGGTCAGTCTGTGCGGAGGGAGCATCTGATGGTCAGTCTGAGGGGAGGGAGCATCTGATGGTCAGTCTGAGGGAGGGAGCATCTGATGGTCAGTCTGAGGAGGGAGCATCTGATGGTCAGTCTGAGGGGAGGGAGCATCTGATGGTCAGTCTGAGGGGAGGGGAGCATCTGATGCTCAGTCTGAGGAGGGAGCATCTGATGGTCAGTCTGAGGGGAGGGAGCATCTGATGGTCAGTCTGAGGGAGGGAGCATCCTGATGGTCAGTCTGAGGGATGGAGCATCTGATGGTCAGTCTGAGGGGAGGAGCATCTGATGGTCAGTCTGAGGGGATGGAGCATCTGATGGTCAGTCTGAGGGGAGGAGCATCTGATGGTCAGTCTGAGGGGAGGAGCATCTGATGGTCAGTCTGAGGGGAGGGAGCATCTGATGGTCAGTCTGAGGGGAGGGAGCATCTGATGGTCAGTCTGAGGGGAGGGGAGCATCGGTGAGGCTGTCTCTCTCCTTCCCTCCACTGGGAAATGGGGACTCAGTCTTTCAGCTGACGGTGAAACTCAAGTCACACTGCATTATTTCTGCATGAGGCACAATTGGTGTTACTCCTAGAACCATGTTGTTACTCCTAGAACCATGTTGTTACTCCTAGAACCATGTTGTTACTCCTAGAACCATGGTGTTACTCCTAGAACCATGTTGTTACTCCTATAACCATGTTGTTACTCCTAGAACCATGTTGTTACTCCTAGAACCATGTTGTTACTCCTAGAACCATGTTGTTACTCCTATAGCCATGTTGTTAGTCCTAGAACCATGTTGTTACTCCTAGAACCATGTTGTTACTCCTATAACCAGAGAAAGTGAAATATTCCTTGATGTAAAAAAAAATAAGAGACTCAAGCCACTAATAATAACAACACAAGTTTATTATAACACTTTGCTGTCGTTGTTCATTCATGCAGTGCTGGTTGTAGCGTGAGTGGAAGTAGGGAGGATGTGCATTTTATGGCTTATAATAGTGACAGCAGCTGTATTCGTTGTCTCTCTAGTCATTGGCTTTAAAGTTTTAAAATCTCACATGATCAACTTTGCTGTGAGTTCAAGGCTTATTTGTTCTGTCTATGGTGCGAGCTATCTGAGCTTTCTGATTGGACAGCAGTAGGCCTATGAGTTCACTTGATTTGTTCTTTGGCCTGCAGAGTAGGCAGAGTTCTAGCTTCAGACACCTGAAATATTTCAAAATGGGAACACTTTTGCCTGTCCGGGAACTAGGACTGCTGTATCAAGTGCACTTATCACCAACAACACTAGGACTGCTGTATCAAGTGCACTTATCACCAACAACACTAGGGCTGCTGTATCAAGTGCACTTATCACCAACAACACTAGGACTGCTGTATCAAGTGCACTTATCACCAACAACACTAGGGCTGCTGTATCAAGTGCACTTATCTCCAACAACACTAGGACTGCTGAATCAAGTGCACATATCACCAACAACACTAGGACTGCTGTATCAAGTGCACTTATCACCAACAACACTAGGGCTGCTGAATCAAGTGCACCTACCACCAACAACACTGGGGCTGTTGAATCAAGTGCACCTACCACCAACAACACTGGGGTTGCTTAATCAAGTGCACCTACCACCAACAACACTGGGGCTGCTGAATCAAGTGCACCTACCACCAACAACACTGGGGCTGCTGAATCAAGTGCACCTACCACCAACAACACTGGGGCTGCTGAATCAAGTGCACCTACCACCAACAACACTGGGGCTGCTGAATCAAGTGCACCTACCACCAACAACACTCGGGCTGCTGAATCAAGTGCACCTACCCCCAACAACACTGGGGCTGCTGAATCAAGTGCACCTACCACCAACAACACTGGGGCTGCTGAATCAAGTGCACCTACCACCAACAACACTGGGGCTGCTGAATCAAGTGCACCTACCAAAACAACACTGGGGCTGCTGAATCAAGTGCACCTACCACCAACAACACTGGGGCTGCTGAATCAAGTGCACCTACCAAACAACACTGGGGCTGCTGAATCAAGTGCACCTACCACCAACAACACTGGGGCTGCTGGAATCAAGTGCACTATCGCCAACAGCAAATAAAGGAATAAATAAAAAATAAAGGAATGCAAGTCTGTATTGTTGTTGTTGTTGTTTAAAAATGTTTGGTGATCGATTAGGAACGCCTTGAAGATCCACCAGTTGACCGCGATGACCAGTTGGTTGACCACAATCTCCCTTGTAAACGAGACTGTGTCTCAATGACACTTTCCTGATCTCACATCTCATCATGTAAGTTTGGCGAAGCTTTGTGATTGGAATGACGATAGACACAGAAACTGTTAAAGGAGACTATTCTTGACCAATCAAATTGAGCCATTCAAAATGTAACCATAGCCAGCTTGTGGCATAACATGATACAGTGCTCTCATTAACTTGTCTCCACTATAGCCAAGCACACAGGGCCCAAAACAAGCACTCAGAGAGTTGAACTGGTTAACTTGTCTCCACTATAGCCAAGCACACAGGGCCCAAAACAAGCACTCAGAGAGTTGAACTGGTTAACTTGTCTCCACTATAGCCAAGCACAGGGCCCAAAACAAGCACTCAGAGAGTTGAACTGGTTAACTTGTCCACTATAGCCAAGCACACAGGGCCCAAAACAAGCACTCAGAGAGTTGAACTGGTTAACTTGTCTCCACTATAGCCAAGCACACAGGGCCCAAAACAAGCACTCAGAGTTGAACTGGTTAACTTGTCTCCACTATAGCCAAGCACACAGGGCCCAAAACAAGCACTCAGAGTTGAACTGGTTAACTTGTCTCCACTATAGCCAAGCACACAGGGCCCAAAACAAGCACTCAGAGAGTTGAACTGGTTAACTTGTCTCCACTATAGCCAAGCACACAGGGCCCAAAACAAGCACTCAGAGAGTTGAACTGGTTAACTTGTCTCCACTATAGCCAAGCACACAGGGCCCAAAACAAGCACTCAGAGAGTTGAACTGGTTAACTTGTCTCCACTATAGCCAAGCACACAGGGCCCAAAACAAGCACTCAGAGAGTCGAACTGGCTCAAATCAAATAAAAATGTATTTGTCACATACACATGGTTAGCAGATGTTAATGCGAGTGTAGCGAAATGCTTGTGCTTCTAGTTCCGACAATGCAGTGATAACCAACAAGTAATCTAACTAACAATTCCAAAACTACTGTCTTATACACAGTGTAAGGGGATAAAGAATATGTACATAAGGATATATGAATGAGTGATGGTACAGGGCAGCATACAGTAGATGGTATCGAGTACAGTATATACATATGAGATGAGTGTGTAGGCAAAGTAAACAAAGTGGCATAGTTAAAGTGGCTAGTGATACATGTATTACATAAGGATGCAGTCGATGATATAGAGTACAGTATATACGTACGCATATGAGATGAATAATGTAGGGTAAGTAACATTATATAAGGTAGCATTCTTTAAAGTGGCTAGTGATATATTTACATCATTTCCCATCAATTCCCACTATTAAAGTGGCTGGAGTTGGGTCAGTGTCAATGACAGTGTGTTGGCAGCAGCCACTCAATGTTAGTGGTAGCTGTTTAACAGTCTGATGGCCTTGAGATAAGAAGCTGTTTTTCAGTCTCTCGGTCCCAGCTTTGATGCACCTGTACTGACCTCGCCTTCTGGATGATAGCGGGGTGAACAGGCAGTGGCTCAGGTGGTTGATGTCCTTGATGATCTTTATGGCCTTCCTGTAACATCGGGTGGTGTAGGTGTCCTGGAGGCAGGTAGTTTTGCCCCGGTGATGCGTTGTGCAGACCTCACTACCCTCTGGAGAGCCTTACGGTTGAGGGGCGGAGCAGTTGCCGTACCAGGCGGTGATACAGCCCGCCAGGATGCTCTCGATTGTGCATCTGTAGAAGTTTGTGAGTGCTTTTGGTGACAAGCCAAATTTCTTCAGCCTCCTGAGGTTGAAGAGCGCTGCTGCGCCTTCTTCAAGACGCTGTCAGTGTGGAGTGGACCAATTCAGTTTGTCTGTGATGTGTATGCCGAGGAACTTAAAACTTGCTACCCTCTCCACTACTGTTCCATCAATGTGGATAGGGGGGTGTTCCCTCTGCTGTTTCCTGAAGTCCACAATCATCTCCTTAGTTTTGTTGACGTTGACCCAGGGTCTCGAGCTTGGAGGGTACTATGGTGTTGAATGCCGAGCTGTAGTCGATGAACAGCATTCTCACATAGGTATTCCTCTTGTCCAGGTGTGTTAGGGCAGTGTGCAGTGTGGTTGAGATTGCGTTGTCTGTGGACCTATTTGGGCGGTAAGCAAATTGGAGTGGGTCTAGGGTGTCAGGTAGGGTGGAGGTGATATGGTCCTTGACTAGTCTCTCAAAGCACTTCATGATGACGGAAGTGAGTGCTACGGGGCGGTAGTCGTTTAGCTCAGTTACCTTAGCTTTCTTTGGGAACAGGAACAATGGTGGCCCTCTTGAAGCATATGGGAACAGCAGACTGGTATAGGGATTGATTGAATATGTCCGTAAACACACCGGCCAGCTGGTCTGCGCATGCTCTGAGGGCGCGGCTGGGGATGCCGTCTGGGCCTGCAGCCTTTGCGGGTTAACACGTTTAAATGTCTTACTCACCTCTGGCTGCAGTGAAGGAGAGACCGCATGTTTTCGTTGCAGGCCGTGTCAGTGGCACTGTATTGTCCTCAAAGCGGGCCAAAAGTTATTTAGTCTGCCTGGGAGCAAGACATCCTGGTCCGTGACTGGGCTGGGTTTCTTCTTGTAGTCCGTGAATGACTGTAGACCTGCCACATGCCTCTTGTGTCTGAGCCGTTGAATTGAGATTCTACTTTGTCTGGTACTGACGCTTAGCTTGTTTAATAGCCTTGCGGAGGAATAGCTGCATTGTTTATATTCGGTCATGTTACCAGACACCTTGCCCTGATTAAAGCAGTGGTTCGCGCTTTCAGTTTCACGCGAATGCTGCCATCAATCCACGGTTTCTGGTTAGGGAATGTTTTTATCGTTGCTATGGGAACGACATCTTCAACGCACGTTCTAATGAACTCGCACACCGAATCAGCGTATTCACAATATTTTTATCTGACGCTGTCTGAAACATGTCCCAGTCCACGTGATGGGAAGCAGTCTTGGAGTGTGGAGTCAGCTTGGTCGGACCAGCGTTGGACAGACCTCAGCGTGGGAGCCTCTTGTTTAAGTTTCTGTCTGTAGGCAGGGATCAACAAAATGGAGTCGTGGGTCAGCTTTTCGAAAGGGGGCGGGGCAGGGCCTTATATGCCGTCCTTGAAGTTAGAGTAACAATGATCCAAGGTTAAAATCCCCAGCTACAATGAATGCAGCCTCCGGATAAATGGTTTCCAGTTTGCAAAGAGTTAAATAAGTTAGTTCAGAGCCATCGATGTGTCTGCTTGGGGATATATACGGCTGTGATTATAATCGAAGAGAATTCTCTTGGTAGATAATGCGGTCTACATTTGATTGTGATTCTAAATCAGGTGAACAGAAGGATTTGAGGTCCTGCATGTTTCTTTCATCACACCATGTCTCGTTAGTCATGTGAGGGCATACGCCCGCCACTCTTCTCTACCAGAAAGATGTTTGTTTCTTGTCGGAGTGATGCGTGAGAAAACCCATTGGCTGCAACGCCCCGGATAGCGCTCTTCCCAGTGAGCCATGTTTCCGTGAAGCAGAGGACGTTACAGTCTCTGATGTCCTCTGGAATGCTACCCTTGCTCGGGATTTCATCAACCTTGTTGTCAAGAGACTGGACATTGGCAAGAAGAACTTGTCTCCACTATAGCCAAGCACACAGGGCCCAAAACTAGCACTCAGACAGTTGAACTGGTTAACTTGTCTCCACTATAGCCAAGCACACAGAGCCCAAAACAAGCACTCAGAGAGTTGAACTGGTTAACTTGTCTCCACTATAGCCAAGCACACAGGGCCCAAAACAAGCACTCAGAGAGTTGAACTGGTTAACTTGTCTCCACTATAGCCAAGCACACAGGGCCCAAACAAGCACTTTTTATTGTTTTTGTGCACAATAAATGTGTGGAACCCATATCACGCTCAGCTTTGTGTCACGCCTTGGTCATTTTATCTTGTGTTTTTGTTATATGTTTGGGTAGGCCAGGGTGACACTATGTTGTATTTCGTATTGGGGTTTGTATTAATTGGGAGTGTGTATTATTAGGGGTGTGTCTAAGGTTTGGCTGCCTGAGGCGATTCAGGAGTCAGCTGATTCTAGTTGTCTCGGATTGGGAACCGTATTTAGCAGCTTGAGTCTTATTTCGTTGATTGTACCTGTCTTAGTGTTAGTCACCAGATAGGCTGTATTTGTTTCACTCATTTGTTGTTTTCGTATTTTCAGTTATCTCATGTACATATTCTTCATTAAAAGTCATGAGTAACCTACACGCTGCATTTCGGTCCTCTCTTCAAACAGCAGACGGAATTCATTACACTTTGATCGTGACACTTTCGGTTACTAGTCCAACGCCCTAACCACTAGGCTACCGGCCACCCTAGGTTTAATTTAAATTTAATTTATTTCACCTTTATTTAAACGGATGTAGCCAAGTTGAGAACAAGTTCTCATTTACAATTGCGACCTGGCCAAGATAAAGCAAAGCAGTTTGACACATACAACGACACAGAGTTACACATAGAGTAAAACAAACATACAGTCAATAATACAGTATAAATAAGTCTATATACGATGTGACCAAATGCGGTGATAAGGGAGGTAAAGGCAAAAAAAGGCCATGGTGGCAAAGTAAATACAATATAGCAAGTAAAACGCTGGAATGGTAGATTTTCAATGGAAGAATGTGCAAAGTAGAAATAAAAATAATGGGGTGCAAAGGAGACAAATACATAAATAAATACAATAAATACAGTAGGGAAAGAGGTAGTTGTTTGGGCTAAATTATAGATGGGCTATGTACAGGTGCAGTAATATGTGAGCTGCTCTTACAGCTGGTGCGTAAAGCTAGTGGGAAATAAGTGATTCCAGTTTCAGAGATTTTTATAGTTCGTTCCAGTCATTGGCAGCAGAGAACTGGAAGGAGAAGCGGCCAAAGAAAGAATTGGTTTTGGGGGTGACTAGAGAGATATACCTGCTGGAGCGCGTGCTACAGGTGGGTGATGCTATGGTGACTTTTACCTAGCAGGGTCTTGTAGATGACATGGAGCCAGTGGGTTTGGCGATGAGTATGAAGTGAGGGCCAGCCAACGAGAGCGTACAGGTCACAATGGTGGGTAGTATATGGGGCTTTGGTGACAAAACGGATTGCACTGTGATAGACTGCATCCAATTTGTTGAGTAGGGTATTGGAGGCTATTTTGTAAATGACATCGCCGAAGTCGAGGATTGGTAGGATGGTCAGTTTTACAAGGGTATGTTTGGCAGCATGAGTGAAGGATGCTTTGTTACGAAATAGGAAGCCAATTCTAGATTTAACTTTGGATTGGAGATGTTTGATGTGGGTCTGGAAGGAGAGTTTACAGTCTAACCAGACACCTAGGTATTTGTAGTTGTCCACGTATTCTAAGTCAGAGCCGTCCAGAGTAGTGATGTTGGACAGGCGGGCAGGTGCAGGGCTGAGGTGGCTGAGGTGAGCGTGGATGAGGTGCACCTATGACCAGCTCTGAAACCAGATTGCATAGCAGAGAAGGTATGGTGAGATTCGAAATGGTCGGTAATCTGTTTGTTGAATTGGCTTACGAAGACCTTAGAAAGGCAGGGTAGCATAGATACTGTATAGGTCTGTAGCAGTTTGGGTCAAGAGTGTGTCCCCCTTTGAAGAGGGGGATGACCGCAGCTGCTTTCCAATCTATGGGAATCTCAGACGACACGAAAGAGAGGTTGAACAGGCTAGTAATAGGGGTGGCAACAATTTCAGCAGAACATTTTAGAAAGAAAGGGTCAGATTGTCTAGCCCGGCTGATTTGTAGGGGTCCAGATTTTGCAGCTCTTTCCAGATCATCAGCTGACTGGTTAACACATCTCCACTATAGCCAGTCAGCTACATAAAGAATGGCACTGGTTTTTGTTCCCTCATTTGGGGCTAAGATCAGAGGGAAATACACTATTTCATTATTTGGATTGAGTCACCCGAAATATGTAGGATCTTAATTTGATGACCCGTTGCCGTTATTTGAGGTTTAAAAGGCTTTTGAAGTTTGTCATTTTTACTTTGACATTTCAGAAATGATTTTCCTTACATGTACCCAGTGGTGGAAAAAAACAATTGTCATACTTGAGGTCAAAGGTCAAGATATCTTAATAGAAAATTACTCAATGAAAAAGTAAAGTCACCAAGTAAAAAACGACTTGAGTAAAAGTCTAAAAAGTACTTGGTTTTAAATATACTTGAGTATCAAAAGTAAATGTAATTGCTAAAAAAATACATACAAAAGTAAAAAGTATAAATAATTTCAAATAACTTATATTAAGCAAACCAGACGGCACAAATGTCTTGTTCTAATGAAATGTATTTACGGATAGCCAGAGGCACACCTCAGCACTCAGACAGCATTTACAAACAAAGAATTTGTGTTTAGTGAGTGCGGCAGATTAGCAGTAAGGATGACCAGGGATGTTCCCTTCAAAATGTTGTTAGAATCCATATTTCCTGTTGCTGCAAGATTATTTTCCTTCTGTAGCAAACTGTCTCAAATTAAGATCCTACATCTGTACTACACAGACCTGAGGCCAAATACTATTTGAGTTTTGGATTTAGCCTGGAGTGCCAGATGGACAGGGTTTGTAGTTTTCTATTAAAAGAAACTCAATAAAATCACAGATAAAATTTATATGAAATGATTCCAAATACCATTTGAACCCAGATCTGCCATTCGGACCCAGACTAATTGATTTATCGGTAATTCATTCCGACAAGGATTTGAAGTGATTAGCTTTGCATGTGAATTGAATGCAGTAGGACCCGAGTGTGATTATAAAGACGGAGACTAGTCTATTCACAAACAAATTAACCTGGGCTGAGATGAGAATGGGGAAGGGATATGGAATAACGGAATGAGGTTTAGAAGCTGAGTGGAATATTGATTGGTGTGTGTGGGGGGGGGGGGGACGACATCAATCATTAAGTGGACTATAAAATGTGGACCACAACAGTGCATACGGACGGACAGACAGGATGGACGGACAGAAAGGTTGCTAGGCTTTAGAACCAGACTGCTGTCTGCTGTAGGCATTTTCAGAAAGAAACAGGGCAAAGCAGAGCCAAGAAAAGTCTACTGTACTGTGTAGCCTACATGGTCAAATGCACCAACCCATCCACATACATTCAAGCTTACTTCAGCCAGAAATACCAACTACTGCATTGAAACAATGGCAGCATCCCAATAATCTCTCCTTTCTCTTGAAGTGTACACTAGTTCACTTTACTGATTTGAAAAATGACTGAGATAAGAAGACTCCCTCTAGCCCATGTCTCCCGCAATCCAATGCATTTAGATTTGCGGGAAGTAGTGAACACTTCAGGAGAAAGGAATTACCCAATATGAAGTCAGTAAGCCCAGTTCTCACCTGGCATGATGACATCGAGGAAGCCCAGCTTGCGTGTAATGGCCACGCCCCTATTGAAAATCATAGGATTCTCTCTCTGATTTGTTCCATCTCTCCTCTCAGCAGCTGGAGAGATTATCAGACCTGAGGAGGAGAAGACAGAGAGAGAGAGAGAGAGAGAGAGAGAGAGAGAGAGAGAGAGAGAGAGAGAGAGAGAGAGAGAGAGAGAGAGAGAGAGAGAGAGAGAGAGAGAGAGAGAGAGAGAGAGAGAGAGAGAGAGA
>NW_025751848.1:0-14110 GCF_021184085.1 Oncorhynchus gorbuscha | reverse complement strand
TAGAGACTCCACCATGATGCATGGTATTAGAGACAGCTCTATAGAGATTAGAGACCCCGCCATGATGCATGGTATTAGAGATAGCTCTGTAGAGACTGCATTACATTACATTACATTTAAGTCATTTAGCAGATGCTCTTATCCAGAGCGACTTACAAATTGGTGCATTCACCTTATGACATCCAGTGGAACAGCCACTTTACAATAGTGCATCTAAATCTATTAAGGGGGGTGAGAAGGATTACTTTATCCTATCCTAGGTATTCCTTAAAGAGGTGGGGTTTCAGGTGTCTCCGGAAGGTGGTGATTGACTCCGCTGTCCTGGCGTCGTGAGGGAGTTTGTTCCACCATTGGGGGGCCAGAGCAGTGAACAGTTTTGACTGGGCTGAGCGGGAACTGTACTTCCTCAGTGGTAGAGAGGCGAGCAGGCCAGAGGTGGATGAACGCAGTGCCCTTGTTTGGGTGTAGGGCCTGATCAGAGCCTGGAGGTACTGAGGTGCCGTTCCCCTCACAGCTCCGTAGGCAAGCACCATGGTCTTGTAGCGGATGCGAGCTTCAACTGGAAGCCAGTGGAGAGAGCGGAGGAACGGGGTGACGTGAGAGAACTTGGGAAGGTTGAACACCAGACGGGCTGCGGCGTTCTGGATGAGTTGTAGGGGTTTAATGGCACAGGCAGGGAGCCCAGCCAACAGCGAGTTGCAGTAATCCAGACGGGAGATGACAAGTGCCTGGATTAGGACCTGCGCCGCTTCCTGTGTGAGGCAGGGTCGTACTCTACGGATGTTGTAGAGCATGAACCTACAGGAACGGGCCACCGCCTTGATGTTAGTTGAGAACGACAGGGTGTTGTCCAGGATCACGCCAAGGTTCTTAGCGCTCTGGGAGGAGGACACAATGGAGTTGTCAAACGTGATGGCGAGATCATGGAACGGGCAGTCCTTCCCCGGGAGGAAGAGCAGCTCCGTCTTGCCGAGGTTCAGCTTGAGGTGGTGATCCGTCATCCACACTGATATGTCTGCCAGACATGCAGAGATGCGATTCGCCACCTGGTCATCAGAAGGGGAAAGGAGAAGATTAATTGTGTGTCGTCTGCATAGCAATGATAGGAGAGACCATGTGAGGTTATGACAGAGCCAAGTGACTTGGTGTATAGCGAGAATAGGAGAGGGCCTAGAACAGAGCCCTGGGGGACACCAGTGGTGAGAGCGCGTGGTGAGGAGACAGATTCTCGCCACGCCACCTGGTAGGAGCGACCTGTCAGGTAGGACGCAATCCAAGCGTGGGCCGCGCCGGAGATGCCCAACTCGGAGAGGGTGGAGATCTGATGGTTCACAGTATCGAAGGCAGCCGATAGGTCTAGAAGGATGAGAGCAGAGGAGAGAGAGTTAGCTTTAGCAGTGCGGAGCGCCTCCGTGATACAGAGAAGAGCAGTCTCAGTTGAATGACTAGTCTTGAAACCTGACTGATTTGGATCAAGAAGGTAATTCTAATACCATGATACATGGTATTAGAGACAGCTCTATAGAGACTAGAGACCCCACCATGATCTATGGTATTAGAGACAGCTCTATAAAGACTAGAGACTCCACCATGATGCATGGTATTAGAGACAGATCTATAGAGACCCCACCATGATCCATGGTATTAGAGACAGCTCTATAGAGACTAGAGACTCCACCATGATGCATGGTATTAGAGACAGATCTATAGAGACCCCACCATGATCCATGGTATTAGAGACAGCTCTGTAGAGACTAGAGACCCCACCATGATGCATGGTATTAGAGACAGATCTATAGAGACCCCACCATGATCCATGGTATTAGAGACAGCTCTATAGAGACCGCACCATGATACATGGTATTAGAGACAGCTCTATAGAGACCCCCCATGATTCAAGGTATTAGAGACAGCTCTATAGAGACTAGAGACCCCACCATGATGCATGGTATTAGAGACAGCTCTATAGAGAACCCAGCATGATGCATGGTATTAGAGACAGCTCTGTAGAGACCCCACCATGATACATGGTATTAGAGACAGCTCGATAGAGACTAGAGACCCCACCATGATACATGGTATTAGAGACAGCTTGATAGAGACTAGAGACCCCACCATGATACATGGTATTAGAGACAGCTCGATAGAGACTAGAGACTCCACCATGATGCATGGTATTAGAGACAGCTCTATAGAGATTAGAGACCCCGCCATGATGCATGGTATTAGAGATAGCTCTGTAGAGACTGCACCATGATACATGGTATTAGAGACAGCTCTATAGAGACTAGAGACCCCACCATGATGCATGGTATTAGAGACAGCTCTATAGAGACTAGAGACCCCACCATGATGCATGGTATTAGAGACAGCTCTATAGAGACTCCGCCATGATGCATGGTATTAGAGATAGCTCTGTAGAGACTGCACCATGATACATGGTATTAGAGACAGCTCTATAGAGACTAGAGACCCAACCATGATGCATGGTATTAGAGACAGCTCTATAGAGACTAGAGACCCCACCATGATGCATGGTATTAGAGACAGCTCTATAGAGCCCCACCATGATGCATGGTATTAGAGACAGCTCTGTAGAGACCCCACCATGATGCATGGTATTAGAGACAGCTCTATAGAGCCCCACCATGATGCATGGTATTAGAGACAGCTCTATAGAGACTAGAGTCCACCATGATGCATGGTAATAGAGACAGCTCTATAGAGACCCCACCATGATGCATGGTATTAGAGACAGATCTATAGAGACCCCACCATGATGCATGGTATTTGAGACAGCTCTATAGAGACTAGAGACCTCACCATGATGCATGGTATTAGTGACAGCTCTATAGAGACCCCACCATGATGCATGGTATTAGAGACAGCTCTATAGAGACTAGAGATCCCACCATGATGCATGGTATTAGAGACAGATCTATAGAGACTAGAGACTCCACCATGATGCATGGTATTAGAGACAGATCTATAGAGACTAGAGACTCCACCATGATGCATGGTATTAGAGACAGATCTATAGAGACTAGAGACTCCACCATGATGCATGGTATTAGAGACAGCTCTATAGAGATTAGAGACCCCGCCATGATGCATGGTATTAGAGATAGCTCTGTAGAGACTGCATTACATTACATTACATTTAAGTCATTTAGCAGACGCTCTTATCCAGAGCGACTTACAAATTGGTGCATTCACCTTATGACATCCAGTGGAACAGCCACTTTACAATAGTGCATCTAAATCTATTAAGGGGGGGGGTTGAGAAGGATTACTTTATCCTATCCTAGGTATTCCTTAAAGAGGTGGGGTTTCAGGTGTCTCCGGAAGGTGGTGATTGACTCCGCTGTCCTGGCGTCGTGAGGGAGTTTGTTCCACCATTGGGGGGCCAGAGCAGTGAACAGTTTTGACTGGGCTGAGCGGGAACTGTACTTCCTCAGTGGTAGAGAGGCGAGCAGGCCAGAGGTGGATGAACGCAGTGCCCTTGTTTGGGTGTAGGGCCTGATCAGAGCCTGGAGGTACTGAGGTGCCGTTCCCTCACAGCTCCGTAGGCAAGCACCATGGTCTTGTAGCGGATGCGAGCTTCAACTGGAAGCCAGTGGAGAGAGCGGAGGAACGGGGTGACGTGAGAGAACTTGGGAAGGTTGAACACCAGACGGGCTGCGGCGTTCTGGATGAGTTGTAGGGGTTTAATGGCACAGGCAGGGAGCCCAGCCAACAGCGAGTTGCAGTAATCCAGACGGGAGATGACAAGTGCCTGGATTAGGACCTGCGCCGCTTCCTGTGTGAGGCAGGGTCGTACTCTACGGATGTTGTAGAGCATGAACCTACAGGAACGGGCCACCGCCTTGATGTTAGTTGAGAACGACAGGGTGTTGTCCAGGATCACGCCAAGGTTCTTAGCGCTCTGGGAGGAGGACACAATGGAGTTGTCAAACGTGATGGCGAGATCATGGAACGGGCAGTCCTTCCCGGGGAGGAAGAGCAGCTCCGTCTTGCCGAGGTTCAGCTTGAGGTGGTGATCCGTCATCCACACTGATATGTCTGCCAGACATGCAGAGATGCGATTCGCCACCTGGTCATCAGAAGGGGGAAAGGAGAAGATTAATTGTGTGTCGTCTGCATAGCAATGATAGGAGAGACCATGTGAGGTTATGACAGAGCCAAGTGACTTGGTGTATAGCGAGAATAGGAGAGGGCCTAGAACAGAGCCCTGGGGGACACCAGTGGTGAGAGCGCGTGGTGAGGAGACAGATTCTCGCCACGCCACCTGGTAGGAGCGACCTGTCAGGTAGGACGCAATCCAAGCGTGGGCCGCGCCGGAGATGCCCAACTCGGAGAGGGTGGAGATCTGATGGTTCACAGTATCGAAGGCAGCCGATAGGTCTAGAAGGATGAGAGCAGAGGAGAGAGAGTTAGCTTTAGCAGTGCGGAGCGCCTCCGTGATACAGAGAAGAGCAGTCTCAGTTGAATGACTAGTCTTGAAACCTGACTGATTTGGATCAAGAAGGTCATTCTAATACCATGATACATGGTATTAGAGACAGCTCTATAGAGACTAGAGACCCCACCATGATCTATGGTATTAGAGACAGCTCTATAAAGACTAGAGACTCCACCATGATGCATGGTATTAGAGACAGATCTATAGAGACCCCACCATGATCCATGGTATTAGAGACAGCTCTATAGAGACTAGAGACTCCACCATGATGCATGGTATTAGAGACAGATCTATAGAGACCCCACCATGATCCATGGTATTAGAGACAGCTCTGTAGAGACTAGAGACCCCACCATGATGCATGGTATTAGAGACAGATCTATAGAGACCCCACCATGATCCATGGTATTAGAGACAGCTCTATAGAGACCGCACCATGATACATGGTATTAGAGACAGCTCTATAGAGACCCCCCATGATTCAAGGTATTAGAGACAGCTCTATAGAGACTAGAGACCCCACCATGATGCATGGTATTAGAGACAGCTCTATAGAGAACCCAGCATGATGCATGGTATTAGAGACAGCTCTGTAGAGACCCCACCATGATACATGGTATTAGAGACAGCTCGATAGAGACTAGAGACCCCACCATGATACATGGTATTAGAGACAGCTTGATAGAGACTAGAGACCCCACCATGATACATGGTATTAGAGACAGCTCGATAGAGACTAGAGACTCCACCATGATGCATGGTATTAGAGACAGCTCTATAGAGATTAGAGACCCCGCCATGATGCATGGTATTAGAGATAGCTCTGTAGAGACTGCACCATGATACATGGTATTAGAGACAGCTCGATAGAGACTAGAGACCCCACCATGATACATGGTATTAGAGACAGCTTGATAGAGACTAGAGACCCCACCATGATACATGGTATTAGAGACAGCTCGATAGAGACTAGAGACTCCACCATGATGCATGGTATTAGAGACAGCTCTATAGAGATTAGAGACCCCGCCATGATGCATGGTATTAGAGATAGCTCTGTAGAGACTGCACCATGATGCATGGTATTAGAGACAGCTCTATAGAGACTAGAGACCCAACCATGATGCATGGTATTAGAGACAGCTCTATAGAGACTAGAGACCCCACCATGATGCATGGTATTAGAGACAGCTCTATAGAGCCCCACCATGATGCATGGTATTAGAGACAGCTCTGTAGAGACCCCACCATGATGCATGGTATTAGAGACAGCTCTATAGAGCCCCACCATGATGCATGGTATTAGAGACAGCTCTATAGAGACTAGAGTCCACCATGATGCATGGTAATAGAGACAGCTCTATAGAGACCCCACCATGATGCATGGTATTAGAGACAGATCTATAGAGACCCCACCATGATGCATGGTATTTGAGACAGCTCTATAGAGACTAGAGACCTCACCATGATGCATGGTATTAGTGACAGCTCTATAGAGACCCCACCATGATGCATGGTATTAGAGACAGCTCTATAGAGACTAGAGATCCCACCATGATGCATGGTATTAGAGACAGATCTATAGAGACTAGAGACTCCACCATGATGCATGGTATTAGAGACAGATCTATAGAGACCCCACCATGATCCATGGTATTAGAGACAGCTCTATAGAGACTAGAGACCCCACCATGATGCATGGTATTAAAGACAGCTATATAGAGACCCCACCATGATACATGGTATTAGAGACAGCTCTATAGAAACCCCACCATGATCCATTGTATTAAAGACAGCTCTATAGAGACTAGAGACTCCACCATGATACATGGTATTAGTGACAGCTCTATAGAGACTAGAGACCCCACCATGATGCATGGTATTAGAGACAGCTCTGGAGAGACCCCACCATGATGCATGGTATTAGAGACAGCTCTGTAGAGACCTCACCATGATGCATGGTATTAGAGACAGCTCTGTAGAGACCCCACCATGATGCATGGTATTAGAGACAGATCTATAGAGACCCCACCATGATGCATGGTATTAGAGACAGCTCTATAGAGACTAGAGACCCCACCATGATGCATGGTATTAGAGACAGCTCTATAGAGACTAGAGACTCCACCATGATGCATGGTATTAGAGACAGATCTATAGAGACTAGAGACTCCACCATGATGCATGGTATTAGAGACAGCTCTATAGAGATTAGAGACCCCGCCATGATGCATGGTATTAGAGATAGCTCTGTAGAGACTGCATTACATTACATTACATTTAAGTCATTTAGCAGACGCTCTTATCCAGAGCGACTTACAAATTGGTGCATTCACCTTATGACATCCAGTGGAACAGCCACTTTACAATAGTGCATCTAAATCTATTAAGGGGGGGGGGGGTGAGAAGGATTACTTTATCCTATCCTAGGTATTCCTTAAAGAGGTGGGGTTTCAGGTGTCTCCGGAAGGTGGTGATGCACTCCGCTGTCCTGGCGTCGTGAGGGAGTTTGTTCCACCATTGGGGGGCCAGAGCAGTGAACAGTTTTGACTGGGCTGAGCGGGAACTGTACTTCCTCAGTGGTAGAGAGGCGAGCAGGCCAGAGGTGGATGAACGCAGTGCCCTTGTTTGGGTGTAGGGCCTGATCAGAGCCTGGAGGTACTGAGGTGCCGTTCCCCTCACAGCTCCGTAGGCAAGCACCATGGTCTTGTAGCGGATGCGAGCTTCAACTGGAAGCCAGTGGAGAGAGCGGAGGAACGGGGTGACGTGAGAGAACTTGGGAAAGTTGAACACCAGACGGGCTGCGGCGTTCTGGATGAGTTATAGGGGTTTAATGGCACAGGCAGGGAGCCCAGCCAACAGCGAGTTGCAGTAATCCAGACGGGAGATGACAAGTGCCTGGATTAGGACCTGCGCCGCTTCCTGTGTGAGGCAGGGTCGTACTCTACGGATGTTGTAGAGCATGAACCTACAGGAACGGGCCACCGCCTTGATGTTAGTTGAGAACGACAGGGTGTTGTCCAGGATCACGCCAAGGTTCTTAGCGCTCTGGGAGGAGGACACAATGGAGTTGTCAAACGTGATGGCGAGATCATGGAACGGGCAGTCCTTCCCCGGGAGGAAGAGCAGCTCCGTCTTGCCGAGTTCAGCTTGAGGTGGTGATCCGTCATCCACTGATATGTCTGCCAGACATGCAGAGATAATTAGCCACCTGGTCATCAGAAGGGGAAGGGAGAAAGGTGTTGTGTGTCGTCTGCATAGCAATGATAGGAGGAGAGACCATGTGAGGTTATGACAAGTAGAGTGACTTGGTGTATAGCGAGAATAGGAGAGGGGCCTAGAACAGAGCCACAGGGGACACCAGTGGTGAGAGCGCGTGGTGAGGAGACAGATTCTCATACGCCACCTGGTAGGAGCGACCTGTCAGGTAGGACGCAATCCAAGCGTAGGCCGCGCCGGAGATGCCCAACTTCCGGAGAAGAGAAGTGGAGATCTGATGGTTCACAGGTATCGAGGTAGCCTGATAGGTCTAGAAGGATGAGAGCAGAGGAGAGAGTTGCCAGCAGTGCGGAGCGCTCCGTGATACAGAGAAGAGCAGTCTCAGTTGAATGACTAGTCTTGAAACCTGACTGATTTGGATCAAGAAGAAGTAATTCTAATACCATGATACATGGTATTAGAACAATATAGAGACTAGAGACCCCACCATGATCTATGGTATTAGAACAGCTCTATAAGACCCCAGAGACTCCCACCATAATTCATGGTATTGAGACGAATCTATGAGAGACCCACCATGATCCATGGTATTAGAGACAGCTCTATAGAGACTAGAGACTCCACCACTTGATGCATGGTAGTAGAGACAGATCTATAGAGACCCCACCATGATCCATGGTATTAGAGACAGCTCTGTAGAGACTAGAGACCCCACCATGATGCATGGTATTGAGACAGATCTATAGAGACCCCACCATGATCCATGGTATTAGAGACAGCTCTATAGAGACCGCACCATGATACATGGTATTAGAGACAGCTCTATAGAGACCCCATGATTCAAGGTATTAGAGACAGCTCTATAGAGACTAGAGACCCCACCATGATGCATGGTATTAGAGACAGCTCTATAGAAGAACCCAGCATGATGCATGGTATTGAGACAGCTCTGTAGAGACCCCACCATGATACATGGTATTAGAGACAGCTCGATAGAGACTAGAGACCCCACCATGATACATGGTATTAGAGACAACTTGATAGAGACCCCACCATGATACATGGTATTAGAGACAGCTCGATAGGGCTAGAGAGACTCCACCATGATGCATGGTATTAGAGACAGCTCTATAGAGATTAGAGACCCGCCATGATGCATGGTATTAGAATAGCTCTGTAGAGACTGCACCATGATACATGGTATTAGAGACAGCTCGATGGCGATGATACATGGTAGACAACTTGATAGAGACCCCACCATGATGCATGGTATTAGAGACAGCTCTATAGAGACTAGAGACCCCACCATGATGCATGGTATTAGAGACAGCTCTATAGAGACTCCGCCATGATGCATGGTATTAGAGATAGCTCTGTAGAGACTGCACCATGATACATGGTATTAGAGACAGCTCTATAGAGACTAGAGACCCAACCATGATGCATGGTATTAGAGACAGCTCTATAGAGATTAGAGACCCCACCATGATGCATGGTATTAGAGACAGCTCTATAGAGCCCCACCAGATGGATGGTATTAGAGACAGCTCTGTAGAGACCCCACCATGATGCATGGTATTAGAGACAGCTCTATAGAGCCCCACCATGATGCATGGTATTAGGAGACAGCTCTATAGAGACTAGAGTCCACCATGATGCATGGTAATAGAGACAGCTCTATAGAGACCCCACCATGATGCATGGTATTAGAGACAGATCTATAGAGACCCCACCATGATGCATGGTATTTGAGACAGCTCTATAGAGACTAGAGACCTCACCATGATGCATGGTATTAGTGACAGCTCTATAGAGACCCCACCATGATGCATGGTATTAGAGACAGCTCTATAGAGACTAGAGATCCCACCATGATGCATGGTATTAGAGACAGATCTATAGAGACTAGAGACTCCACCATGATGCATGGTATTAGAGACAGATCTATAGAGACCCCACCATGATCCATGGTATTAGAGACAGCTCTATAGAGACTAGAGACCCCACCATGATGCATGGTATTAAAGACAGCTATATAGAGACCCCACCATGATACATGGTATTAGAGACAGCTCTATAGAAACCCCACCATGATCCATTGTATTAAAGACAGCTCTATAGAGACTAGAGACTCCACCATGATACATGGTATTAGTGACAGCTCTATAGAGACTAGAGACCCCACCATGATGCATGGTATTAGAGACAGCTCTGGAGAGACCCCACCATGATGCATGGTATTAGAGACAGCTCTGTAGAGACCTCACCATGATGCATGGTATTAGAGACAGCTCTGTAGAGACCCCACCATGATGCATGGTATTAGAGACAGATCTATAGAGACCCCACCATGATGCATGGTATTAGAGACAGCTCTATAGAGACTAGAGACCCCACCATGATGCATGGTATTAGAGACAGCTCTATAGAGACTAGAGACCCCACCATGATGCATGGTATTAGAGACAGCTCTATAGAGCCCCACCATGATGCATGGTATTAGAGACAGCTCTATAGAGCCCCACCATGATGCATTGTATTAGAGACAGCTCTATAGAGACTAGAGACCCCACCATGATGCATGGTATTAGAGACAGCTCTATAGAGACTAGAGACCCCACCATGATGCATGGTATTAGAGACAGCTCTATAGAGCCCCACCATGATGCATGGTATTAGAGACAGCTCTATAGAGACTAGAGACCCCACCATGATGCATGGTATTAGAGACAGCTCTATAGAGACCCCACCATGATGCATGGTATTAGAGACAGCTCTATAGAGATTAGAGACCCCACCATGATGCATGGTATTAGAGAGCTCTGTAGAGACCCCACCATGATACATGGTATTAGAGACAGCTCTATAGAGATTAGAGACCCCACCATGATGCATGGTATTAGAGACAGCTCTATAGAGATTAGAGACCCCACCATGATGCATGGTATTAGAGACAGCTCTATAGAGACCCCACCATGATGCATGGTATTAGAGACAGATCTATAGAGACTCCACCATGATGCATGGTACTAGAGACAGATCTATAGAGACCCCACCATGATGCATGGTATTAGAGACAGCTCTATAGAGATTAGAGACCCCACCATGATGCATGGTATTAGAGACAGATCTATAGAGACCCCACCATGATGCATGGTATTAGAGACAGATCTATAGAGACTCCACCATGATGCATGGTACTAGAGACAGATCTATAGTGACCCCACCATGATGCATGGTATTAGAGACAGCTCTGTAGAGACTAGAGATCCCACCATGATGCATGGTATTAGAGACAGCTCTGTAGAGACTAGAGATCCCACCATGATGCATGGTATTAGAGACAGCTCTATAGAGACTAGAGACCCCACCATGATGCATGCTATTAGAGACAGATCTATAGAGACTAGAGACTCCACCATGATGCATGGTATTAGAGACAGCTCTGTAGAGACTAGAGACCCCACCATGATGCATGGTATTAGAGACAGCTCTATAGAAACCCCACCATGATGCATGGTATTAGAGACAGCTCTATAGAAACCCCAGCATGATGCATGGTATTAGAGACAGCTCTATAGAGACTAGAGACCCCACCATGATGCATGGTATTAGAGACAGCTCTATAGAAACCCCAGCATGATGCATGGTATTAGAGACAGCTCTATAGAGACTAGAGACCCCACCATGATGCATGGTATTAGAGACAGCTCTATAGAGACTCCGCCATGATGCATGGTATTAGAGATAGCTCTGTAGAGACTGCACCATGATACATGGTATTAGAGACAGCTCTATAGAGACTAGAGACCCAACCATGATGCATGGTATTAGAGACAGCTCTATAGAGACTAGAGACCCCACCATGATGCATGGTATTAGAGACAGCTCTATAGAGCCCCACCATGATGCATGGTATTAGAGACAGCTCTGTAGAGACCCCACCATGATGCATGGTATTAGAGACAGCTCTATAGAGCCCCACCATGATGCATGGTATTAGAGACAGCTCTATAGAGACTAGAGTCCACCATGATGCATGGTAATAGAGACAGCTCTATAGAGACCCCACCATGATGCATGGTATTAGAGACAGATCTATAGAGACCCCACCATGATGCATGGTATTTGAGACAGCTCTATAGAGACTAGAGACCTCACCATGATGCATGGTATTAGTGACAGCTCTATAGAGACCCCACCATGATGCATGGTATTAGAGACAGCTCTATAGAGACTAGAGATCCCACCATGATGCATGGTATTAGAGACAGATCTATAGAGACTAGAGACTCCACCATGATGCATGGTATTAGAGACAGATCTATAGAGACTAGAGACTCCACCATGATGCATGGTATTAGAGACAGATCTATAGAGACTAGAGACTCCACCATGATGCATGGTATTAGAGACAGCTCTATAGAGACTAGAGACCCCACCATGATGCATGGTATTAGAGACAGATCTATAGAGACCCCACCATGATGCATGGTATTAGAGACAGATCTATAGAGACCCCACCATGATCCATGGTATTAGAGACAGCTCTATAGAGACTAGAGACCCCACCATGATGCATGGTATTAAAGACAGCTATATAGAGACCCCACCATGATACATGGTATTAGAGACAGCTCTATAGAAACCCCACCATGATCCATTGTATTAAAGACAGCTCTATAGAGACTAGAGACTCCACCATGATACATGGTATTAGTGACAGCTCTATAGAGACTAGAGACCCCACCATGATGCATGGTATTAGAGACAGCTCTGGAGAGACCCCACCATGATGCATGGTATTAGAGACAGCTCTGTAGAGACCTCACCATGATGCATGGTATTAGAGACAGCTCTGTAGAGACCCCACCATGATGCATGGTATTAGAGACAGATCTATAGAGACCCCACCATGATGCATGGTATTAGAGACAGCTCTATAGAGACTAGAGACCCCACCATGATGCATGGTATTAGAGACAGCTCTATAGAGACTAGAGACCCCACCATGATGCATGGTATTAGAGACAGCTCTATAGAGCCCCACCATGATGCATGGTATTAGAGACAGCTCTATAGAGCCCCACCATGATGCATTGTATTAGAGACAGCTCTATAGAGACTAGAGATCCCACCATGATGCATGGTATTAGAGACAGCTCTATAGAGACTAGAGACCCCACCATGATGCATGGTATTAGAGACAGCTCTATAGAGCCCCACCATGATGCATGGTATTAGAGACAGCTCTATAGAGACTAGAGACCCCACCATGATGCATGGTATTAGAGACAGCTCTATAGAGACTAGAGACCCCACCATGATGCATGGTATTAGAGACAGCTCTATAGAGCCCCACCATGATGCATGGTATTAGAGACAGCTCTATAGAGCCCCACCATGATGCATTGTATTAGAGACAGCTCTATAGAGACTAGAGATCCCACCATGATGCATGGTATTAGAGACAGCTCTATAGAGACTAGAGACCCCACCATGATGCATGGTATTAGAGACAGCTCTATAGAGCCCCACCATGATGCATGGTATTAGAGACAGCTCTATAGAGACTAGAGACCCCACCATGATGCATGGTATTAGAGACAGCTCTATAGAGACCCCACCATGATGCATGGTATTAGAGACAGCTCTATAGAGATTAGAGACCCCACCATGATGCATGGTATTAGAGAGCTCTGTAGAGACCCCACCATGATACATGGTATTAGAGACAGCTCTATAGAGATTAGAGACCCCACCATGATGCATGGTATTAGAGACAGCTCTATAGAGATTAGAGACCCCACCATGATGCATGGTATTAGAGACAGCTCTATAGAGACCCCACCATGATGCATGGTATTAGAGACAGATCTATAGAGACTCCACCATGATGCATGGTACTAGAGACAGATCTATAGAGACCCCACCATGATGCATGGTATTAGAGACAGCTCTATAGAGATTAGAGACCCCACCATGATGCATGGTATTAGAGACAGATCTATAGAGACCCCACCATGATGCATGGTATTAGAGACAGATCTATAGAGACTCCACCATGATGCATGGTACTAGAGACAGATCTATAGTGACCCCACCATGATGCATGGTATTAGAGACAGCTCTGTAGAGACTAGAGATCCCACCATGATGCATGGTATTAGAGACAGCTCTGTAGAGACTAGAGATCCCACCATGATGCATGGTATTAGAGACAGCTCTATAGAGACTAGAGACCCCACCATGATGCATGGTATTAGAGACAGATCTATAGAGACTAGAGACTCCACCATGATGCATGGTATTAGAGACAGCTCTGTAGAGACTAGAGACCCCACCATGATGCATGGTATTAGAGACAGCTCTATAGAGACTAGAGACCCCACCATGATGCATGGTATTAGAGACAGCTCTATAGAGACT
>NW_025751847.1:0-14111 GCF_021184085.1 Oncorhynchus gorbuscha | reverse complement strand
CTCTAGTCTGTAGGGGAATAACAGGAGAGCGGCCACAGACTGCAGGTCGCTTCGGTGGCGCAGGCCGTAGTTGACAGAGACACCTGCTCACACGCAGCATCTGATGAAGGCAAAAAACACGACAGGACAGGGCGATACAACACAATCACAGCACGGTGAATACTAAACAAGGAACCGACGGGACAGGAACGGAACACAAAGGAATAAATAGGGACTCTAATCAGGGGGAAAGGATCGGGAACAGGTGTGGGAAGACTAAATGATGATTAGGGGAATAGGAACAGCTGGGAGCAGGAACGGAACGATAGAGAGAAGAGAGAGCGAGAGAGTGAGAGGGAGGGGAGAGAGAGGATAGAAAGAGGGAAAGAACCAATAAGACCAGCAGAGGAAACGAACAGAATGGGGAGCACAGGGACAAGACATGATAATAAATGACAAACATGACAGTACCCCCCACTCACCGAGCGCCTCCTGGCGCACTCGAGGAGGAATCCTGGCGGCAACGGAGGAAATCATCGATGAGTGAACGGTCCAGCACGTCCCGAGACGGAACCCAACTCCTCTCCTCAGGACCGTAACCCTCCCAATCCACTAAGTATTGGTGACCCCGTCCCGAGAACGCATGTCCATGATCTTATGTACCTTGTAAATAGGTGCGCTCTCGACAAGGACGGGAGGGGAGGGAAGACGAACGGGGTGCGAAGAAAGGGCTTAACACAGGAGACATGGAAGACAGGATGGACGCGACGAAGATGTCGCGGAAGAAGCAGTCGCACAGCGACAGGATTGACGACCTGGGAGACACGGAACGGACCAATGAACCGCGGAGTCAACTTACGAGAAGCTGTCGTAAGAGGAAGGTTGCGAGTGGAAAGCCACACTCTCTGGCCGCAACAATACCTTGGACTCTTAATCCTGCGTTTATTGGCGGCTCTCACAGTCTTCCCCGCAGACAAAGGCAGACCGGTAATGAAGCCTAAGGCGATGTGAGACCATGGTCGAGAAGGAATGGGGAGCGGTCTGAGGCGACCGGCAGGAGGAGAGTTACCCGACTTAGTCTGCGCGCAGTCCGAACAAGCAGCCACGAAACGGCGCGTGTCACGCTCCTGAGTCGGCCACCAAAAGCGCTGGCGAATAGACGCAAGAGTGCCTCGAACACCGGGATGACCAGCTAACTTGGCAGAGTGAGCCCACTGAAGAACAGCCAGACGAGTGGAAACAGGAACGAAAAGGAGGTTACTAGGACAAGCGCGCGGCGACGCAGTGTGCGTGAGTGCTTGCTTAACCTGTCTTTCAATTCCCCAGACTGTTAACCCGACAACACGCCCATAAGGAAGAATCCCCTCGGGATCAGTAGAAGCCACAGAAGAACTAAACAGACGGGATAAGGCATCAGGCTTGGTGTTCTTGCTACCCGGACGGTAAGAAATCACAAACTCGAAACGAGCGAAAAACAACGCCCAACGAGCTTGACGGGCATTAAGTCGTTTGGCAGAACGGATGTACTCAAGGTTCTTATGGTCTGTCCAAACGACAAAAGGAACGGTCGCCCCCTCCAACCACTGTCGCCATTCGCCTAGGGCTAGCGGATGGCGAGCAGTTCACGGTTACCCACATCATAGTTGCGCTCAGATGGCGACAGGCGATGAGAAAAATAAGCGCAAGGATGAACCTTATCGTCAGACTGGAAGCGCTGGGATAGAATGGCTCCCACGCCTACCTCTGAAGCGTCAACCTCGACAATGAATTGTCTAGTGACGTCAGGAGTAACGAGGATAGGAGCGGACGTAAAACGTTCTTTTAGAAGATCAAAAGCTCCTGGGCGGAACCGGACCACTTAAAACACGTCTTGACAGAAGTAAGAGCTGTGAGAGGGCAGCAACTTGACCGAAATTACGAATGAAAACGCCGATAGAAATTAGCGAAACCTAAAAAGCGCTGCAACTCGACACGTGACCTTGGAACGGGCCAATCACTGACAGCTTGGACCTTAGCGGAATCCATCTGAATGCCTTCAGCGGAAATAACGGAACCGAGAAAAGTAACGGAGGAGACATGAAAAGAGCACTTCTCAGCCTTTACGTAGAGACAATTCTCTAAAAGGCGCTGTAGAACACGTCGAACGTGCTGAACATGAATCTCGAGTGACGGAGAAAAAATCAGGATATCGTCAAGATAGACAAAAACAAAGATGTTCAGCATGTCTCTCAGAACATCATTAACTAATGCCTGAAAAACAGCTGGCGCATTGGCGAGACCGAGCGGCAGAACCCGGTACTCAAAATGCCCTAACGGAGTGTTAAACGCCGTTTTCCACTCGTCCCCCTCTCTGATGCGCACGAGATGGTAAGCGTTACGAAGGTCCAACTTAGTAAAGCACCTGGCTCCCTGCAGAATCTCGAAGGCTGATGACATAAGGGAAGCGGATAACGATTCTTAACCGTTATGTCATTCAGCCCTCGATAATCCACGCAGGGGCGCAGAGTACCGTCCTTCTTCTTAACAAAAAGAACCCCGCCCCGGCCGGAGAAGAAGAAGGCACTATGGTACCGGCGTCAAGAGACACAGACAAATAATCCTCGAGAGCCTTACGTTCGGGAGCCGACAGAGAGTATAGTCTACCTCGAGGAGGAGTGGTCCCCGGAAGGAGATCAATACTACAATCATACGACCGGTGAGGAGGAAGGGAGTTGGCTCGGGACCGACTGAAGACCGTGCGCAGATCATGATATTCCTCCGGCACTCCTGTCAAATCGCCAGGTTCCTCCTGAGAAGTAGGGACAGAAGAAACGGGAGGGATGGCAGACATTAAACACTTCACATGACAAGAAACGTTCCAGGATAGGATAGAATTACTAGACCAATTAATAGAAGGATTATGACATACTAGCCAGGGATGACCCAAAACAACAGGTGTAAACGGTGAGCGGAAAATCAAAAAGAAATAGTCTCACTGTGGTTACCAGATACTGTGAGAGTTAAAGGTAGTGTCTCAAATTTGATACTGGGAAGATGACTACCATCTAAGGCAAACATGGGCGTAGGCTTGTCTAACGGTCTGAAAGGAATGTTATGTTTCGAACCCATGCTTCGTCCATGAAACAACCCTCAGCCCCAGAGTCAATCAAGGCACTGCATGTAGCACCCGAACCGGTCCAGCGTAGATGGACCGACATAGTAGTACAAGATCTAGATGAAGAGACCTGAGTAGTAGCGCTCACCAGTAGCCCTCCGCTTACTGATGGGCTCTGGCCTCTTACTGGACATGAATTAACAAAATGTCCAGCAACTCCGCAATAGAGGCACAGGCGGTTGGTGATCCTCCGTTCCCTCTCCTTAGTCGAGATGCGAATCCCTCCCAGCTGCATGGGCTCAGTCTCAAAGCCAGAGGAGGGAGATGGTTGCGATGCGGAGCAGGGAAACACCGTTGATGCGAGCTCTCTTCCACGAGCCCGGTGACGAAGATCTACCCGTCGTTCTATGCGGATGGCGAGAGCAATCAAAGAGTCCACATCTGAAGGAACCTCCCGGGAGAGAATCTCATCCTTAACCACTGCGTGGAGTCCCTCCAGAAAACGAGCGAGCAGCGCCGGCTCGTTCCACTCACTAGAGGCAGCAAGAGTGCGAAACTCAATAGAATAATCCGTTATGGACCGTTCACCTTGGCATAAGGAAGCCAGGGCCCTAGAAGCCCCCCTACCAAAAACTGAACGGTCAAAAACCCGAATCATCTCCTCTTTAAAGTTCTGGAACTTGTTAGAGCAATCAGCCCTTGCCTCCCAGATAGCTGTGCCCCATTCTCGAGCCCGGCCAGTAAGGAGTGAAATGACGTAAGCAACCCGAGCTCTCTCTCTAGAGTATGTGTTGGGTTGGAGAGAGAACACAATCTCACACTGCGTGAGAAAGGAGCGGCACTCAGTGGGCTGCCCGGAGTAGCAAGGTGGGTTATTAACCCTAGGTTCTGGAGGCTCGGCAGGCCAGGAAGTAACAGGTGGCACGAGACGTAGACTCTGGAACTGTCCAGAGAGGTCGGAAACCTGAGCGGCCAGGTTCTCCACGGCATGGCGAGCAGCAGACAATTCCTGCTCGTGTCTGCCGAGCATGGCTCCTTGGATCTTGACGGCAGTGTAACGAGCGTCTGAAGTCGCTGGGTCCATTCCTTGGTCGGTTCCTTCTGTCATGCAGGTGATAGAGGACCCAAAAGCGACTTAACAGAAACAGAGTTTATTCAAGTCCAAACAGGGAATAACAGAAATCCTCTAGTCTGTAGAGGGGAATAACAAGAGAAGCGGCCACAGACTGCAGGTCGCTTCGGGTAGGCGCAGGCCGTAGTTGACAGAGACACCTGCTCACACGCAGCATCTGATGAAGGCAAAAAACACGACAGGACAGGGCGAAACACAATCACAGCACGGTGAATACTAAACAAGGAACCGACGGGACAGGAACGGAACACAAAGGAATAAATAGGGACTCTAATCAGGGGAAAAGATCGGGAACAGGTGTGGGAAGACTAAATGATGATTAGGGAATAGGAACAGCTGGGAGCAGGAACGGAACGACAGAGAGAAGAGAGAGCGAGAGAGTGAGAGAGGGAGGGGAGAGAGAGGGATAGAAAGAGGGAAAGAACCAATAAGACCAGTAGAGGGAAACGAACAGAATGGGCAATCCTCCCTCTGCAGCCTGGATAGGCCAAGTAGTGGAATAGTGTGATGTTTAATGATTGTAAGGTGGTTGGTAGGGCAATCCTCCTCTGCAGCCTGGATAGGCCAAGTAGTGGAATAGTGTGATGTTTTAATGATTGTAAGGTGGTTGGTAGGGCAATTCTCCCCTGGGCCTGGATAGGGCCAAGTAGTGGAATAGTGTGATGTTTTAATGATTGTAAGGTGGTTGGTAGGGCAATCCTCCCCTGCAGCCTGGATAGGGCCAAGTAGTGGAATAGTGTGATGTTTTAATGATTGTAAGGTGGTTGGTAGGGCAATTTCTCCCCTGCAGCCTGGATAGGCCAAGTAGTGGAATAGTGTGATGTTTTAATGATTGTAAGGTGGTTGGTAGGGCAATTCTCCCTCTGCAGCCTGATAGGGCCAAGTAGTGGAATAGTGTGATGTTTAATGATTGTAAGGTGGTTGGTAGGGCAATTCTCCCCTGCAGCCTGGATAGGCCAAGTAGTGGAATAGTGTGATGTTTTAATGATTGTAAGGTGGTTGGTAGGGCAATCCTCCCTCTGCAGCCTGGATAGGGCCAAGTAGTGGAATAGTGATGTTTTAATGATTGTAAGGTGGTTGGTAGGGCAATCCTCCCTCTGCAGCCTGGATAGGGGCCAAGTAGTGGAATAGTGATGTTTTAATGATTGTAAGGTGGTTGGTAGGGCAATCCTCCCCTCTGCAGCCTGGATAGGGCCAAGTAGTGGAATAGTGATGTTTTAATGATTGTAAGGTGGTTGGTAGGGCAATCCTCCCCTCTGCAGCCTGGATAGGGCCAAGTAGTGGAATAGTGTGATGTTTTAATGATTGTAAGGTGGTTGGTAGGGCAATCCCTCCCCCTGCAGCCTGGATAGGCCAAGTAGTGGAATACTGTGATGTTTTAATGATTGTAAGGTGGTTGGTAGGGCAATCCTCCCCCTGCAGCCTGGATAGGGCCAAGTAGTGGAATAGTGTGATGTTTTAATGATTGTAAGGTGGTTGGTAGGGCAACCTCCCTTCTGCAGCCTGGATAGGCCAAGTAGTAGAATAGTGATGTTTTAATGATTGTAGGTGGTTGGTAGAGCAATCCTCTCCCCCTTCTTTTGTTGTTGTCACAAAGTGGAATGAATTCACCCTCCAGAACGGTAGGCGGAAACACAGGGCAAGGTAAGAGAAATAGATATTTAACACCGGCCTCACACTCCAGGACAGTAGGTGGTGGTGTTTTCACCTTTTCAATTGGAAGCGATCTGCCAATACAAATTTCAAGAAGAAGAAGAAGAAGAAGACGGACCAGGAGGGATTGTGAGACGAAAAATCGGCGGGGAGAAACGGTAAGAGGTTTAGCAAATATACATTTTTTTTCCCCTACGGTGTATGAAACACTTCAAAAGACGATTGAACAACAATAGTCAGTCTGCAGTTTGTTTGCTCGCAATGTGTCAAGTTGCGGACATTTGCTCAAAGAAATCGACCATTCAAAAGCGATGGATGAATACGAGGAAATAAGCAAACGTTAGCCTTCCTTAGCTGGTGATGTGTTTTTTTGTGGCTAGCTTCATAAGCTGTCATGAGCAAGAGAAACATTTCAATATTATTTGCAGCAATTTGTTAAATGAAATGAGTTACCGTGAGCTGCTGATGTGATTACTAACTAACTAAATCCATCCGGTGTGAATTCCCACCGCGCCTATCGTTAGTTAACGTTAACTAGATTGTCCCCTAATCATCCCAAGACAAGGAAAGACAAAAGTCATACATTTCCCCCTTCGTGACAAGAGGTGTTAAGCTATTGAAATCTAAAAAAAGGGGGGATGGGGAGGCTGTCATCTTCGCAATGCAGCACTAGGCAAAGATCAACAACACAAATAAAATAAAAACCCGATCTGTCGTGGCCACTTGGAAAGAGAGCTGCATCTTGGGCACTCAGTCGGGTTTACACACAAGTCGTGACTGGCTCGATAGATTTATCATTATTTGGTTTGTTATTGTTTTGTTCGGTCTTTCCTTCTCGGCCTAGTCGTTGGTAAACCTCCAGGTATCTTGCGGACTGCAGCCTTGGCAATTATAATCTACCTTGCTATTAAATAGGCCTACACTGTATGTCGCAATGTGTCACTCATTATTACAATATTTTGGAAGTCATTGGTAAATAATATATTGTACTACCGAATACGTAGCTAATGGTTGTTTTTATTTTTGTCGGTATTAAAACTTTGTGAGTCAACCTACCGATGGGCAGTTAGCTCATGTTTATCAATAGGGCTGGGTAGGGATTGTGACCCCAATCCAAGACAGCAGCATCGCTGTGTGATGTCTGATAGCAGCGTTGTATGCCCCTGCGGCACCAGGATATTGCAGATGCACACACTGGCAATGTTGTTTTTTTTCTACAGCAAGGTGTGGTGGTGATGATGATGATGACGATAAATGACAGTTACAAAAAAAAGAGTGGGAAAGAAGAGGAACTGATAACCTTTTTGACTTTAAAACACACACACTGAACGACCACCAGGCATACAAATCTGAGAGCAGCTACTAGTTTTGTGCCAACATCCTATCAAACTGCTCAACTCTTGAAATTTGTATTTATTTGAATTGTAAATATGTTCATGTATCAGAGTTTCCGTTATGAAATGTGGCGCCGGACATTTAAAAGGCAACTTTAAATTTTTTTTTACTGGACATTTGAGAAATGTACCGTACCCATGTGCATTAGGTGTGTAACCCGATTAGGGTGTCCACCCACGGTGCTCAGAATGACAGACATTACATGTAGATGATGGTCATTCATTTTTAACAGAACATGCAAGTCTAGGATGCAATGACATGTGTCCTTACCGCACACGATGAAGATGTTCGGGGCGGCAGGTATCCTAGTGGTTAGAGCGTTGGCCTAGTAACCAGTAGGTAGCCTAGTGGTTGGACTAGTAACCAGCAGGTAGCCTAGTGGTTAGAGCGTTGGGCCTGGTAACCAGTAGGTAGCCTAGTGGTTAGAGCGTTGGACTAGTAACCAGTAGGTAGCCTAGTGGTTAGAGCGTTGGGCCGGTAACCAGTAGGTAGCCTAGTGGTTAGAGCGTTGGGCCGGTAACCAGTAGGTAGCCTAGTGGTTAGAGCGTTGGACTAGTAACCAGTAGGTAGCCTAGTGGTTAGAGCGTTGGGCCGGTAACCAGTAGGTAGCCTAGTGGTTAGAGCGTTGGACTAGTAACCAGTAGGTAGCCTAGTGGTTAGAGCGTTGGCCTAGTAACCAGTAGGTAGCCTAGTGGTTAGAGTGATGGACTAGTAACCAGTAGGTAGCCTAGTGGTTAGAGTGATGGACTAGTAACCAGTAGGTAGCCTAGTGGTTAGAGCGTTGGCCTAGTAACCAGTAGGTAGCCTAGTGGTTAGAGTGATGGGCCGGTAACCAGCAGGTAGCCTAGTGGTTAGAGCGTTGGACTAGTAACCAGCAGGTAGCCTAGTGGTTAGAGCGTTGGACTAGTAACCAGTAGGTAGCCTAGTGGTTAGAGTGATGGGCCGGTAACCAGCAGGTAGCCTAGTGGTTAGAGCGGTGGGCTAGTAACCAGCAGGTAG
This sequence comes from Oncorhynchus gorbuscha, assembly GCF_021184085.1. Taxonomy (NCBI): domain Eukaryota; kingdom Metazoa; phylum Chordata; class Actinopteri; order Salmoniformes; family Salmonidae; genus Oncorhynchus; species Oncorhynchus gorbuscha. Next base: position 5,859 of record NW_025751847.1, on the reverse strand, counting down.
CCTAGTGGTTAGAGCGTTGGACTAGTAACCAGCAGGTAGACTAGTGGTTAGAGCGGTGGACTAGTAACCAGCAGGTAGCCTAGTGGTTAGAGCGGTGGACTAGTAACCAGCAGGTATCCTAGTGGTTAGAGCGTTGGACTAGTAACCAGCAGGTAGACTAGTGGTTAGAGCGGTGGACTAGTAACCAGCAGGTAGCCTAGTGGTTAGAGCGTTGGCCTAGTAACCAGCAGGTAGCCTAGTGGTTAGAGCGTTGGACTAGTAACCAGCAGGTATCCTAGTGGTTAGAGCGTTGGACTAGTAAACAGCAGGTAGCCTAGTGGTTAGAGCATTGGCCTAGTAACCAGTAGGTAGCCTAGTGGTTAGAGCGTTGGACTAGTAACCAGCAGGTATCCTAGTGGTTAGAGCGTTGGACTAGTAACCAGCAGGTATCCTAGTGGTTAGAGCGTTGGACTAGTAACCAGCAGGTAGACTAGTGGTTAGAGCGGTGGACTAGTAACCAGCAGGTAGCCTAGTGGTTAGAGCGGTGGACTAGTAACCAGCAGGTATCCTAGTGGTTAGAGCGTTGGACTAGTAACCAGCAGGTAGACTAGTGGTTAGAGCGGTGGACTAGTAACCAGCAGGTAGCCTAGTGGTTAGAGCGTTGGCCTAGTAACCAGCAGGTAGCCTAGTGGTTAGAGCGTTGGACTAGTAACCAGTAGGTAGCCTAGTGGTTAGAGCGTTGGGCCGGTAACCAGTAGGTAGCCTAGTGGTTAGAGCGTTGGACTAGTAACCAGCAGGTAGCCTAGTGGTTAGAGTGTTGGACTAGTAACCAGCAGGTAGCCTAGTGGTTAGAGTGTTGGACTAGTAACCAGCAGGTACCCTAGTGGTTAGAGTGTTGGGCCAGTAACCAGTAGGTAGCCTAGTGGTTAGAGTGTTGGGCCGGTAACCAGTAGGTAGCCTAGTGGTTAGAGTGTTGGGCCGGTAACCAGTAGGTAGCCTAGTGGTTAGAGTGTTGGACTGGTAACCAGTAGGTAGCCTAGTGGTTAGAGTGTTGGACTAGTAACCAGTAGGTAGCCTAGTGGTTAGAGCGTTGGACTAGTAACCAGCAGGTAGCCTAGTGGTTAGAGCGGTGGCCTAGTAACCAGTAGGTAGCCTAGTGGTTAGAGCGTTGGGCCAGTAACCAGTAGGTAGCCTAGTGGTTAGAGTGTTGGGCCAGTAACCAGTAGGTAGCCTAGTGGTTAGAGTGTTGGGCCAGTAACCAGTAGGTAGCCTAGTGGTTAGAGTGTTGGGCCAGTAACCAGTAGGTAGCCTAGTGGTTAGAGTGTTGGACTAGTAACCAGTAGGTAGCCTAGTGGTTAGAGTGTTGGGCCAGTAACCAGTAGGTAGCCTAGTGGTTAGAGCCGTTGGACCAGTAACCAGCAGGTAGCCTAGTGGTTAGAGCGTTGGACTAGTAACCAGCAGGTAGCCTAGTGGTTAGAGCGTTGGACTAGTAACCAGCAGGTAGCCTAGTGGTTAGAGCGTTGACTAGTAACCAGCAGGTAGCCTAGTGGTTAGAGTGTTAGGCAATAACCAGCAGGTAGCCTAGTGGTTAGAGCGTTGGGCAGTAACCAGCAGGTAGCCTAGTGGTTAGAGCGTTGGGCATTAACCAGCAGGGTGCCTAGTGGTTAGAGCGTTGGGCCAGTAACCAGTAGGTAGCCTAGTGGTTAGAACGTTGGGCTAGTAACCAGCAGGTAGCCTAGTGGGTTTAAGTGTTGGTTTAGAAGCGTTGGGCAGTAACCAGCAGGTAGCCTAGTGGTTAGAAGTGTTGGGCCAGTAACCAGCAGGTAGCCTAGTGGTTAGAGCGTTGGGCTAGTAACCAGCAGGTAGCCTAGTGGTTAGAATGTTGGGCAGTAACCAGCAGGTAGCCTAGTGGTTAGAGTGTTGGGCCAGTAACCAGTAGGTAGCCTAGTGGTTAAGCGATAACACAGTAGCAACAGGTAACCCTAGTAGTTAAGCGTTAGGCGGTAACAGCAGAGTAGCCTGATGGTTAAGCGGTGGACTGGTAACAGTAGGTAGCCTAGTGGTTAGGCGATAACCTAATAACCAGCAAGAAGTAACCTAGTGGTTAGAAGCGTTGGACTGTAACCCAGCAGGTAGCCTAGTGATTCGGCGATGGACTGTAACCCAGCAGGTAGCCTGATGGTTTAGAAAGCGTTGGACTGGTAGCCAGCAGGTAGCCTAGTGGTTAGAGTGTTGGACTGGTAACCAGCAGGTAGCCTAGTGGTTAGAGCGTTGGACTAGTAACCAGCAGGTAGCCTAGTGGTTAGGCGTTGAGCTAGTAACCAAGCAGGTAGCCCTGGTGGTTAGAGTGTTGAGCAGTAACCCTTAGGTACCTAAGTGGTTAGAGCGTTGGGCCGGTAACCAGCAGGTAGCCTAGTGGTTAGAGCTTTGGGCCGGTAACCAGCAGGGTGCCTAGTGGTTAGAGCGTTGGGCCAGTAACCAGTAGGTAGCCTAGTGGTTAGAGCGTTGGGCAAGTAACCAGCAGGTAGCCTAGTGGTTAGAACGTTGGGCTAGTAACCAGCAGGTAGCCTAGTGGTTGGACTCGTAACCAGCAGATAGCCTAGTGGTTAGAGCGTTGGGCCGGTAACCAGCAGGTAGCCTAGTGGTTAGAGCGTTGGGCCGGTAACCAGCAGGTAGACTAGTGGTTAGAGCGTTGGGCCGGTAACCAGCAGATAGCCTAGTGGTTAGAGCGTTGGGCCGGTAACCAGCAGGTAGCCTAGTGGTTAGAGCGTTGGGCCGGTAACCAGCAGGTAGACTAGTGGTTAGAGCGTTGGGCCGGTAACCAGTAGGTAGCCTAGTGGTTAGAGCGTTGGGCCGGTAACCAGCAGGTAGACTAGTGGTTAGAGCGTTGGGCCAGTAACCAGTAGGTAGCCTAGTGGTTAGAGCGTTGGACTAGTAACCAGCAGGTAGCCTAGTGGTTAGAGCGTTGGACTAGTAACCAGCAGGTAGCCTAGTGGTTAGAGCGTTGGACTAGTAACCAGCAGGTAGCCTAGTGGTTAGAGCGTTGGACTAGTAACCAGCAGGTAGCCTAGTGGTTAGAGCGTTGGACTAGTAACCAGCAGGTAGCCTAGTGGTTAGAGCGTTGGACTAGTAACCAGCAGGTAGCCTAGTGGTTAGAGCGTTGGACTAGTAACCAGCAGGTAGCCTAGTGGTTAGAGCGTTGGACTAGTAACCAGCAGGTAGCCTAGTGGTTAGAGCGTTGGACTAGTAACCAGCAGGTAGCCTAGTGGTTAGAGCGTTGGGACTAGTAACCAGCAGGTAGCCTAGTGGTTAGAGCGTTGGACTAGTAACCAGCAGGTAGCCTAGTGGTTAGAGCGTTGGACTAGTAACCAGCAGGTAGCCTAGTGGTTAGAGCGTTGGACTAGTAACCAGTAGGTAGCCTAGTGGTTAGAGCGTTGGGCTAGTAACCAGCAGGTATTCTAGAGGTTAGAGCGTTGGACTAGTAACCAGCAGGTAGCCTAGTGGTTAGAGCGTTGGACTAGTAACCAGCAGGTAGCCTAGTGGTTAGAGCGTTGGACTAGTAACCAGTAGGTAGCCTAGTGGTTAGAGCGTTGGGCTAGTAACCAGCAGGTATTCTAGAGGTTAGAGCGTTGGACTAGTAACCAGCAGGTAGACTAGTGGTTAGAGCGGTGGACTAGTAACCAGTAGGTAGCCTAGTGGTTAGAGCTTTGGGCCGGTAACCAGCAGGGTGCCTAGTGGTTAGAGCTGCTGGGCCAGTAACCAGTAGGTAGCCTAGTGGTTAGAGCGTTGGGCAAGTAACCAGCAGGTAGCCTAGTGGTTAGAACGTTGGGCTAGTAACCAGCAGGTAGCCTAGTGGTTGGACTCTGCAACCAGCAGATAGCCTAGTGGTTAGAGCGTTGGGCCGGTAACCAGCAGGTAGCCTAGTGGTTAGAGCGTTGGGCCGGTAACCAGCAGGTAGACTAGTGGTTAGAGCGTTGGGCCGGTAACCAGCAGGTAGACTAGTGGTTAGAGCGTTGGGCCGGTAACCAGCAGATAGCCTAGTGGTTAGAGCGTTGGGCCGCTAACCAGCAGGTAGCCTAGTGGTTAGAGCGTTGGGCCGGTAACCAGTAGGTAGCCTAGTGGTTAGAGCGTTGGGCCGGTAACCAGCAGGTAGACTAGTGGTTAGAGCGTTGGGCCAGTAACCAGTAGGTAGCCTAGTGGTTAGAGCCTTGGACTAGTAACCAGCAGGTAGCCTAGTGGTTAGAGCGTTGGACTAGTAACCAGCAGGTAGCCTAGTGGTTAGAGCGTTGGACTAGTAACCAGCAGGTAGCCTAGTGGTTAGAGTGTTGGACTAGTAACCAGCAGGTAGCCTAGTGGTTAGAGCGTTGGACTAGTAACCAGCAGGTAGCCTAGTGGTTAGAGCGTTGGACTAGTAACCAGCAGGTAGCCTAGTGGTTAGAGCGTTGGACTAGTAACCAGTAGGTAGCCTAGTGGTTAGAGCGTTGGGCTAGTAACCAGCAGGTATTCTAGTGGTTAGAGCGTTGGACTAGTAACCAGCAGGTAGCCTAGTGGTTAGAGACAGGTAGCCTAGTGGTTAGAGCGTTGGGCCGGTAACCAGCAGGTAGACTAGTGGTTAGAGCGTTGGGCAGGCAACCAGCAGGTAGACTAGTGGTTAGAGCGTTGGGCCGGTAACCAGCAGGTAGCCTAGTGGTTGGACTAGTAACCAGCAGGTAGCCTAGTGGTTGGACTAGTAACCAGCAGGTAGCCTAGTGGTTAGAGCGTTGGACTAGTAACCGAATGTTTGCAAGTTCAAATCCCTGTGCTGACAAAGGTAAAAATATGTCGTTCTGCCCCTGAACAGGCAGTTAACCCACTGTTCCTAGGCCGTCATTTGAAAATAATAATTTTTTTTCTTAACTGACTTGCCTAGTTAAATAAAGTTAACATATGTGTACTTTTTAGTATAACTATCCACATTTTACTGCCGAGTGACGAACAGCAAAATCACTAGGTTATGCATTGGGCTGAGTGCGATTTTCAAGTTTGGGGATGGTGAATTGTCACCATAAAAATGCACCTATTGTAATAATGCTTCACGTGCATCATAGCATTTGCAGACTTATGTAAGATAGTGTACTATTCGTAATATGATGGGTAGATTGTCATAATTTATTCTTAATAATAATATAACTCAATCACTGTAAGCAAAAAAACTACGGCATGGCTGAGCGCGTGTAGTGTACCAGGCTACAGCTGGTATCAGAGACGTTGACCTATTCTATTGGTCTTTGTCGACAAAGAAATAGCCCAAACAGACTCTGGGGACAGTTGTGGGACGATAGATCCCCAATTCCTACAACCAGTTGGCCTGATATATTTAAAGCTATGAATCTGATGCAGCAGTTAAGAATGAAAAATAACAGGCGACCCTCTACCCAAAACAATAATTAAAACATAACGTGGACAGCAGAGAACATGTCTACCGTTTACCCTGACTCCCAACACAGACCAGAGCATTAGATATACACTTACTACTCTTATTTACGGTCCGAATGGGGGAAAAAAGGGCCTTTTATAAACGCATTTCATGCAGTTCTACATCATTTTACATGACTGGAGACGAGCAGGAACTTAAAAATAAAATAACAAAATAATCCACCACAGAGCATGACGACCAATGAGCACATTGCTGGAACACCGGAGACATTTTAATTTCTATTCAGGCTATTGTTTAAAAAAGTTTGGAACAATGATAAAGTTGTCTATCAACTCTAAACATTTTAGCTCAACAGAACCAGGAACAACTGAACCAGGAACAACTGAACCAGGAACAACAGAACCAGGAACAACTGAACTATCTGGTCATCAATGAATTAAAGAAAAGTACTTTCTTTTTTTTTT
>NW_025751846.1:5000-14113 GCF_021184085.1 Oncorhynchus gorbuscha | reverse complement strand
AGGCTGGTCACAAGTGAAAACACAGCAAAGGCTGGTCACCAGTGAAAACACAACAAAGGCTGGTCACAAGTGAAAACACAACAAAGGCTGGTCACAAGTGAAAACACAACAAAAAAAGGCTGGTCACCTGCCTATGCTGGTCAATGCCGTTTTTCCACAGGGCTGCACCTCAAGCAACAGAACATTTGAGGTACCAGAACTCAGTTGTTGTGTTGTGGCCTAAGTCAAGCTTGTCTATTTTACTCAGTGCTTGACAGAGCTACTCTACACAAATAAACGCAAATACATGATACAGTTCTTATGACAATAATTTGTGCTTCAGTGTGGAAGAGACGTTTCCTAGCTGCTGCAGTGTGTCTGGGGCTGCTGTGTGTTCTCCTACTGGCTGGGATCATAGGCCTCTTACTCTACCGTGAGTTTGATATGTTCTCACTCAAACATTCTTCATCGTCAGTGGTGTAACAACCAGGGTTCAATTACATTTACATTCCAGTCAAATCAGAAAGTAAACCAAATTTAAAATGTTCCTCATTGAAAACCATTGAAGATAATTTGAATTCCAGTGTACTTCCTGAATTGACTGGAATTTAAATTGAATTGACCCCAACCTTGGTAATGACTGATTAACTTGGTTGTCGATTGTATTATTTCACAGAGAGAAACCAATTGAACAGTTACAACAACCTGACTGCAGAGAGAGACCAGCTACAGACCAGTTATAACAACCTGACTGCAGAGAGAGACCAGCTACAGACCAGTTATAGTTCCCTGTCTAAAGAGAGACCAGCTACAGACCAGTTATAGTTCCCTGTCTAAAGAGAGAGACCAGCTACAGACCAGTTATAACAACCTGACCAAAGAGAGAGACCAGCTACAGACCAGTTATAACAACCTGACTGCAGAGAGAGACCAGCTACAGACCAGTTATAACAACCTGACTGCAGAGAGAGACCAGCTACAGACCAGTTATAACAACCTGACTGCAGAGAGAGACCAGCTACAGACCAGTTATAACAACCTGACCAAAGAGAGAGACCAGCTACAGACCAGTTATAACAACCTGACCAAAGAGAGAGACCAGCTACAGACCAGTTATAACAACCTGACCAAAGAGAGAGACCAGCTACAGACCAGTTATAGTTCCCTGTCTAAAGAGAGAGACCAGCTACAGACCAGCTACAACAACCTGACCAAAGAGAGAGACCAGCTACAGACCAGTTATAGTTCCCTGTCTAAAGAGAGAGACCAGCTACAGACCAGCTACAACAACCTGACCAAAGAGAGAGACCAGCTACAGACCAGTTATAGTTCCCTGTCTAAAGAGAGAGATCAGCTACAGACCAGCTACAACAACCTGACCAAAGAGAGAGACCAGCTACAGACCTGTAATAAATATGGCACATGTCCCCAAGACTGGATAAGGTCTTGCTGCAGTTGTTACTACATCTCCACTAATGAGAAAACGTGGGACGGGAGCAGAAAGGACTGTCAGACGAGAGGAGCAAACCTGGTGATCATCAACAGCAGAGAGGAACAGGCTTTAATCAAAGCGTTCAACAAAAAAGCCTGGTTTGGTCTGACGGACATAGAGGTTGAGGGAACCTGGAGATGGGTGGACGGCACACCACTGACCACAAGTTACTGGAACAAAGGGGAGCCAAATGATTTGCAAGGAGAAGACTGCGCTTTGGTTGATAACACTCTAAAGGACCCAGTAGTGGCTTGGAATGATGTGCCATGTAACCACAAAATGATTGGATCTGTGAAAGGCAGCTGTGTTAAGTCTATCAATAACATGGAGTTGGGGACGGTTGGGAAGAGCTTGGGGGAGCTGGGGTTGGGGATATATATTACTGTAATTACACACAATATTCAATTAGGAGAAAAAAAAACTATAATTTGGACATTTTGAAACCCTAAAAGAGGAGACTGTGGATTCAGAGATATTCCATTTAAAGTAGTTTCCTCTCAACGTCCCGTCCCCTGCGTGACGTCATGACCATTTCTACTCCGATGTATCTCAGAGAAGTAAAAAAGGAAAGTTCAACTTGTACAAAATGAACAGCAACTGTTTGTTTTTGTTGTCTCACCTGTCCATATATTGCTGCGGTTCTGATCCGGGTCTTAACTACGGGCTTATGAAGGTTATATTACATTCAATGTTAATATTGTGAACCTATGTCATATACGTTTTTACCTCCTGTTTCAGGAAGTGATGTCACTGAGTACTTCCCCTTAATACAGGAACCTTCCACCCGCACCTGGTCCTATATTCAACAGGAACCTTCCACCCGCACCTGGTCCTATATTCAACCTAAAGGTTGAAACGCTGTTATAATAAATCCCCTGGGTTCATGAGGAGCAGTGTGCTGTGTTTTCCTTCCTGCCCCACCTGGTCCTATATTCAACCTAAAGGTTGAAACGCTGTTATAATAAATCCCCTGGGTTCACGAGGAGCAGTGTGCTGTGTTTTCCTTCCTGTTTTCCATGAGTTTTGCCTTCAACTCCAGCACCTGAGGAAAGTACCTGGATGTGCGTAATGATCTTCAGCTTTTGTTTAAGCGGTGGCGCCACCTACTGGCCTTTGTCATCAACACTTTTCTTCCAGTGGGCGAGGCGGTTCAGGGAGTGCCATTTATTGGCTGGAATGGAACCGTTTGTATTGCCTCAAATATATATTGTATCGTACATGAAATCAAATGGTAAAATGTAGGCTATTTCGGAGCATAATCAATATATCATGAATCTACTTAAACTGTAAATGATTAGATGTTGGCCTATCACTTGTGTGTCATCGGCAAAAGATTGTAAACAGATGTGGTTGTATTGTTTATAAATGAGCAAATAAATTAAATTAAAATCCCAACAAATGTATGTTATTTATAGAAACAACAAAAACAGCTTGCGGCCTCTGACTGGCTTTGGTTCGCTGGAAGGAGGTGGAGCCTAACTTGAGATTAGAGAAATTCCTGGCTGTTGTCTTTCAAATTGACTCATAGCTAAGTGGCTTGTCTAGGCCTTACAGCTGTCCTCTGAGCGGAGGCTAAACGCCAGAGATGCAAAAGTGGTCCCCCGACGGCCTATAGCGGTCCTCTGAATGGGGGTTACCCCCCCCAAAGATGGCGGCACGAATAGCCTTGGACGTTACGCCATCAGAAAACAGCAAGCGGGGGACATTGTTTTGCTATCTGGGATAATACATTCTCTGTATTTAATATACCCCTACTAATACATTAACTTGTGTTTCAAAATATACTTTTTTAATATTTCTAATTTAAAATAAATAAATAAAAAATAAGGAAGCCTATTTTTTAACCCTTAAATAGCTAAATGAACCAGCATGAACCAGATCAGCAATTTCAATACTGAGCGAGTTAGCTGCTGAGCTTTAAAGCTAATAGCAATCCATATAGGTTTAACAAGCAAGTGTTAGCGCCGTTAGCTTAGCATTAGCGTGTTTAGTCTCTCTCTAAACAACTTGTTCATAAATCACACTTGGGTGGAGAGATGTCAGGGCCTTTCCAATTTAAATGAAGTAGAAAATAAAACACAATATTATCTTAGATGAGCTATAAATCAAAAAGTTTAAAACATATTATTTGCAGATGCCATTCTGTCTGTTTTTCTACTGGTTAGCCTAGCCGCTAACCCATTCATCGCTAATGGTGAGATCACTAACAGTTTTTACTCGATCAATTTAAACATTACAAGATAGATAATGTAATTGTGTACACTTCATATCTGGTAAACAGGGGAGACATTAGGAAAAGTTAAAAGTTGTCATGGCGTCTTCCTCTGGTGTTAGACGGGAGACGCAACCACTGCACTCACCAAATAACAGCGCCCCCTGCTGGTTGCAACAGCCATAAACAATTCCAAATGGAAACCTTTGGAGGACTCGCTCAAAATAAGAGTGGTTTGCAACAGACACTATGTATTATAGACACTATGACCTGGGATTTCCTATGATCGTCTATGTAGATGAACACCTTACAGTATTATAGACACTATGTCCTGGGATTTCCTATGACCTAGGTAGAAGAACCCATTACAGTATTACAGACACTATGACCTGGGATTTACTATGGCCTTCTTTGTAGAAAAACCCCTTACAGTATTATAGACACTATGTCCTGGGATTTCCTATGGCCTTCTTTGTAGAAGAACCCCTTACAGTATTATAGACACTATGTCCTGCGATTTCCTATGGCCTTCTATGTAGAAGAACCCCTTACAGTATTATAGACACTATGACCTGGGATTTCCTATGGCCTTCTATGTAGAAGGACCCCTTACAGTATTATAGACACTATGACCTGGGATTTACTATGATCTATGTAGAAGAACCCCTTACAGTATTATAGACACTATGTCCTGGGATTTCCTATGATCTATGTAGATGAACCCATTACAGTATTATAGACACTATGACCTGGGATTTACTATGATCTATGTAGAAGAACCCATTACAGTATTATAGACACTATGTCCTGGGATTTACTGTGATCTATGTAGATGAACCCATTACCTTCTAACGACTCTTATGTGGCTTGTGAGGTCATAGAGCAAAACATGTTACATGTTCGTGAGTCTCAGATTGTCCTCGGTCGCTGTTAATAGCTTGTTGCTCAAACCCTTCGGAGTCTACAGGTTTTTTGTTGTTGTGTAAAAGACCCTGTCAATCACACAGACTAATAGTTTTGTGTAAAGGACCCCATCAATCACACAGACTAATAGTTTTGTGTAAAGGACCCCATCAATCACACAGGCTAATGGTTTTGTGTAAAATACCATGTTTATCACACAGACTAATGGCTATGTGTAGAAGACCCCATTAATCACATAGCTTAACTTCTTATGGCTGGGGGGCAGTATTGAGTAGCTTGGATGAATAAGTTGTCCAAACTAAACGGCCTGCTCCCCAGTCTCAGATGCTAATATATGCATACTATTATTAGTTGTGGATAGAAAACACTCTAAAGTTTCCAAAACTGTCAAAATATTGTCTGTGAGTATAACAGAAGTGATATTGCAGGCGAAACACTGAGGAAAATCAAACCAGGAAGAGGCTTCTATTTTGAAAACGTCATGTTCCATAGCCTCCCTTTGCTCCATTTGACATGGATATCAACCAGATTCCTTTTCCTATCGCTTCCTCAAGGTGTAAACAGTCTTTAGACATAGTTTCAGGCTTTTATTTTGAAAAATGAGCGAGAAAGATAACATCACGTCATTGTATGGCCGGGTGCCAGTAGTGTTTTGAATGTGCAACAGAGCTTGGGCAGCCATTGCCTTTCCCTCTCCTGATGAAAAAGAGAGTTGGGGTTGATATATTATCGATTATATATTTTAAAACAACCTGAGGATTGATTATAAAAAACGTTTGACGTGTTTCTGTGGACATTACGGAGACTATTTGGAATTTGTCTGTGTTGTCGTGACCGCTCTTTCCTGTGGATTTCTGAACATAACGCGCCAAACAAACGGAGGTATTTTGGATATAAAAATACTCTTTATGGAACAAAAGGAACATTTATTGTGTAACTGGGAGTCTCGTGAGTGAAAACATCTGAAGATCATCAAAGGTAAACGATTCATTTGATTGCTTTTCTGATTTTCGTGACCATGCTACTTGATGCTAGGTGTTCATAATGTTTTGTCGAGCGATTGATTAACTTACACAAACGCTTGGATTGCTTTCGCTGTAAAGCACATTTTCAAAATCTGACACGACAGGTGGATTAACAAAAGACTAAGCTGTGTTTTGCTATATTACACTTGTGATTTCATGAATATAAATATTTTTAGAAATATTATTTGAATGTGTAACTTCTTATGGCTGCACGGGCATTATTGAGTAGTATTATAGTATTGAGTAGCTTGGCTGAAAGGTGCCCATATCAAACGGCCTGCTCCTCAGGCATAGTTGCTAATATTCGCGTATTATTGTTAGTATTGTTAGTATTGGATAGAAAACACTCTGAAATTTCTAAAAACCAGCTACAGACCAGTTAAAGATTAGATACAGATCAGTTATATACCAGTTACAGACAAGTTATAGACCAGTTATAGACCAGCTACAGACCAGTTATAGACCAGCTACAGACCAGTTATAGACCAGCTACAGACCAGTTAAAGACCAGCTACAGACCAGTTAAAGACTAGATACAGATCAGTTATATACCAGTTACAGACTAGTTATAGACCAGTTATAGACCAGCTACAGACCAGTTATAGACCAGCTACAGACCAGTTATAGACCAGCTACAGACCAGTTATAGACCAGCTACAGACCAGTTAAAGACCAGCTACAGACCAGTTATATACCAGTTACAGACTAGTTATAGACCAGTTATAGACCAGCTACAGACCAGTTATAGACCAGCTACAGACCAGTTAAAGACTAGATACAGACCAGTTATAGACCAGCTACAGACCAGTTATAGACCAGCTACAGACCAGTTAAAGACTAGTCATATACCAGTTATAGACCAGCTACAGACCAGTTATAGACCAGCTACAGACCAGTTAAAGACCAGCTACAGACCAGTTAAAGACCAGCTAAAGACCAGTTAGACTAGATACAGATCAGTTAAAGACTAGATACAGACCAGTTATAGACCAGCTACAGACCAGTTATAGACCAGCTACAGACCAGTTATAGACCAGCTACAGACCAGTTATAGACCAGCTACAGACCAGTTAAAGAATAGTTATAGACCAGTTATAGACCAGCTACAGACCAGTTATAGACCAGCTACAGACCAGTTATAGACCAGCTACAGACCAGTTATAGAGCAGCTACAGACCAAATACTAGTTAAAGACCAGTTATAGACCAGTTATAGACCAGCTACAGACCAGTTAAAGACCAGCTACAGACCAGTTAAAGACCAGCTACAGACCAGTTAAAGACCAGCTACAGACCAGTTAAAGACCAGCTACAGACCAGTTATAGACCAGCTACAGACCAGTTATAGACCAGCTACAGACCAGTTAAAGACCAGCTACAGACCAGTTAAAGACCAGCTACAGACCAGTTATAGACCAGCTACAGACCAGTTAAAGACCAGCTACAGACCAGTTAAAGACTAGATACAGACCAGTTATATACCAGTTACAGACTAGTTATAGACCAGTTATAGACCAGCTACAGACCAGTTATAGACCAGCTACAGACCAGTTAAAGACCAGCTACAGACCAGTTATAGACCAGCTACAGACCAGTTATAGACCAGCTACAGACCAGTTAAAGACCAGCTACAGACCAGTTATAGACCAGCTACAGACCAGTTATAGACCAGCTACAGACCAGTTATAGACCAGCTACAGACCAGTTATAGACCAGCTACAGACCAGTTAAAGACCAGCTACAGACCAGTTATAGACCAGCTACAGACCAGTTAAAGACCAGCTACAGACCAGTTATAGACCAGCTACAGACCAGTTAAAGACTAGATACAGACCAGTTATAGACCAGCTACAGACCAGTTAAAGACTAGATACAGACCAGTTATAGACCAGCTACAGACCAGTTATAGACCAGCTACAGACCAGTTAAAGACCAGCTACAGACCAGTTAAAGACTAGATACAGATCAGTTAAAGACTAGATACAGATCAGTTATATACCAGCTACAGACCAGTTATAGACCAGCTACAGACCAGTTAAAGACCAGCTACAGACCAGTTAAAGACTAGATACAGATCAGTTATATACCAGTTACAGACCAGTTAAAGACCAGATACAGATCAGTTATATACCAGTTACAGACCAGTTAAAGACCAGCTACAGACCAGTTATAGACCAGCTACAGACCAGTTAAAGACCAGCTACAGACCAGTTATAGACCAGCTACAGACCAGTTAAAGACTAGATACAGACCAGTTATAGACCAGCTACAGACCAGTTAAAGACTAGATACAGACCAGTTATAGACCAGCTACAGACCAGTTATAGACCAGCTACAGACCAGTTAAAGACCAGCTACAGACCAGTTAAAGACTAGATACAGATCAGTTATATACCAGTTACAGACCAGTTAAAGACCAGCTACAGATCAGTGACAGACCATTTACAGAACACATACAGCGGAGTAAACATAGTGTAGGGGTGGGCAATGCAAATAGTCTGGGTAGCCATTTGATTAAAGGTTCATGAGTCTTATTGCATTGGGGTTGAAGCTGATTATACGACTCTTGGACCCAGAACTGGCGCTCCGGCACCGCCTGCCGTGTGATAGCAGAAATTACAGTCTATGACTAGGATGGCTGGAGTCTTTGACCATTTTTAGGGCCTTCCTCTGACACCGCCTGGTGTAGAGGTCCTGGATGGCAGAAAGCTTGGCTCCAGTGATGTACTGGGCCGTTCGTACTACCCTCTGTAGTGCCTTGTGGTCGGAGGCCGAACAGTAGCCATACCAGGAAGTGATGCAATCAGTCAGGATGCTCTCGATGGTGCAGCTGTAGAACCTTTTAAGGATCTGAGGAACAATGCCAAATATTTTCAGTCTTCTGAGGGGGAATATATGTTGTCATGCCCTCTTCACGACTGTCTTGGTACGTTTGGACCATGATAGTTTGTTGGTGATGTGGACACCATGGAACTTGAAGAACAGACACATCCCTTTAATGAGGTCATTCTGTAGATATAGAACCCTATAGAACAGACACATCCCTTTAATGAGGTCATTCTGCAGATATGGAACCCTACAGAACAGACACATCCCTTTAATGAGGTCATTCTGTAGATATGGAACCCTATAGAACAGACACATCCCTTTAATGAGGTCATTCTGTAGATATGGAACCCTATAGAACAGACACATCCCTTTAATGAGGTAATTCTATAGATACGGAACCCTATTGTCACGCCTTGGTCATTGTATTTTGTGTTTTTGTTATATGTTTGGGTAGGCCAGGGTGTGACATGGGTTTATATGTTGTGTTTCGTATTGGGGTTTTATTAGCATTGGGATTGTGTATGATTAGGGGTGTGTCTAGTTAGGCTTGGCTGCCTGAGGCGGTTCTCAATTGGAGTCAGGTGATTCTCGTTGTCTCGGATTGGGAACCGTATTTAGGTAGCCTGAGTACGCTTTGTATTTTGTGGGTGTTT
>NW_025751845.1:0-14114 GCF_021184085.1 Oncorhynchus gorbuscha | reverse complement strand
TACCCGGACGGTAAGAAATCACAAACTCGAAACGAGTGAAAATAACGCCCAACGAGCTTGACGAGCATTAAGTCGTTTGGCAGAACGGATGTACTCAAGGTTCTTATGGTCTGTCCAAACGACAAAGGAACGGTCGCCCCCTCCAACCACTGTCGCCATTCGCCTAGGGCTAAGCGGATGGCGAGCAGTTCGCGGGGCTACCCACATCATAGTTGCGTTCAGATGGCGACAGGCGATGAGAAAAATAGCGCAAGGATGAACCTGACGCCAGACTGGAAGCGCTGGGATAGAATGGCTCCCACGCCCACCTCTGAAGCTGGCCAACCTCATAATGAATGGTCGGTGTGATTGTAGGAGTAACGAGGATAGGAGCGGACGTAAACGTTCTTTTAGAAGATCAAAAGCTCCTAGGGAACCGACCACTTAAAACACGTCTTGACAGAAGCAAGAGCTGTGAGAGGGCAGCAACTTGACCGAAATCAATGAAACGCCGATAGAAATTAGTTAAACCTAGAAAGCGCTGCAACTCGACACGTGACCTTGAACGGGCCACTCACTGACAGCTTGGACCTTAGCGGAATCCATCTGAATGCCTTCAGCGGAAATAACGGAACCGAGAAAAGTAACGGAGGAGACATGAAAGAGCACTTCTCAGCCTTCACGTAGAGACAATTTCTCTAAAAGGCGCTGGAGAACACGTGAACGTGCTGAACATGAATCTCGAAAGTGACGGTGAAAAAATCAGGATATCGTCAGGTAGATAAAAACAAGATGTTCAGCATGTCTCTCAGAACATCATTAACTAATGCCTGAAAAACAGCTGGCGCATTGGCGAGACCAAGCGGCAGAACCCGGTACTCAAAATGCCCTAACGGAGTGTTAAACGCCGTTCACTCAGTCCCCCTCTCTGATGCGCACGAGATGGTAAGCGTTACGAAGGTCCAACTTAGTAAGCACCTGGCTCCTGCAGAATCTCGAAGGCTGATGACATAAGGGAAGCGGATAACGATTCTTAACCGTTATGTCATTCAGCCTCGATAATCCACGCAGGGCGCAGAGTACCGTCCTTCTTCTTAACAAAAAAAAACCCCGCCCGGCCGGAGAGGAAGAAGGCACTATGGTACCGGCGTCAAGAGACACAGAACAAATAATCATCGAGAGCCTTACGTTCGAGGAGCCGACAGAAAGTATAGTCTACCCCGAGGAGGAGTGGTCCCCGGAAGGAGATCAATACTACAATCATACGACCGGTGAGGAGGAAGAGAGTGGCTCGGGACCGACTGAAGACCGTGCGCAGATCATGATATTCCTCCGGCACTCCTGTCAAATCGCCAGGTTCCTCCTGAGAAGTAGGGACAGAAGAAACGGGAGGGGATGGCAGACATTAAACACTTCACATGACAAGAAACGTTCCAGGATAGGATAGAATTACTAGACCAATTAATAGAAGGATTATGACATACTAGCCAGGGATGACCCAAAACAACAGGTGTAAAAGGTGAACGAAAAATCAAAAAGAAATAGTCTCACTGTGGTTACCAGATACTGTGAGGGTTAAAGGTAGTGTCTCAAATCTGATACTGGGAAGATACTACCATCAGCGAACATGGGCATAGGCTTGTCTAACTCTGAAAGGAATGTCATGTTTTTCGAGGCCCATGCTTCGTCCATGAAACAACCCTCAGCCCCAGAGTCTATCAAGGCACTGCATGTAGCACCCGAACCGGTCCAGCGTAGATGGACCGACAAAAGTAGTACAGGATCTAGATGGAGAGACCTGAGTAGTAGCGCTCACCAGTAGCCCTCCGCTTACTGATGAGCTCTGGCTTTTACTGGACATGAATTAACAAATGTCCAGCAAGTCCGCAATAGAGGCACAGGCGGTTGGTGATCCTCCGTTTCCCTCTCCTTAGTCGAGATGCAAATACCTCCCAGCTGCATGGGCTCAGTCTCTGAGCCAGAGGAGGGAGATGGTTGCGATGCGGAGCAGGGAAACACCGTTGCGCGAGCTCTCTTCCACGAGCCTGGTGACGAAGATCTACCCGTCGTTCTATGCGGATGGCGAGAGCAATCAAAGAGTCCACACTTGAAGGAACCTCCCGGGAGAGAATCTCATCTTTAACCACTGCGTGAGTCCCTCCCAGAAAACGAGCGAGCAGCGCCGGCTCGTTCCACTCACTAGAGGCAGCAAGAGTCGAAACTCAATAGAGTAATCCGTTATGGATCGATCACCTTGGCATAGGGAAACCAGGGCCCTAGAAGCCTCCCTACCAAAAACTGAACGGTCAAAAACCCGAATCATCTCCTCTTTAAAGTTCTGGTAATTGTTAGAGCAATCAGCCCTTGCCTCCCAGATAGCTGTGCCCCACTCTCGAGCCCGGCCAGTAAGGAGTGAAATGACGTAAGCAACCCGAGCTCTCTCTCTCAGAGTATGTGTTGGGTTGGAGAGAGAACACAATATCACACTGGGTGAGAAAGGCGGCACTCCGTGGGCTGCCCGGAGTAGCAAGGTGGGTTATTAACCCTAGGTTCCGGAGGTCGGCAGGCCAGGAAGTAACAGGTGGCACGAGACGAAGACTCTGGAACTGTCCAGAGAGGTCGGAAACCTGAGCGGCCAGGTTCTCCACGGCATGGCGAGCAGCAGACAATTCCCTGCCCCGTGTCTGCCGAGCATGGCTCCTTGGATCTCGACGACAGTGTTACGGCGTCTGTAGTCGCTGGGTCCATTCCTGGTCGGATCCTTCTGTTATGCAGGTGAATGAGGACCCAAAGCGACTTGGCTTAAAACAGAGTCTTTAATCCAGTAAAGTAAAAATACAATCATAAAGCACAATTCCACTCGTAATGACGAGAACAGACTGGAGACTCGATCTTGAACTGCAGGTTGCCTCGGAAGGCACTTGAACGTAGCAGACTCAGACACCTGCTCACCACGCAGCATCTGAGGGAAACACGACACGACAGGGAATACACAGACACAGCACGGTGAACAATAGACAAGGATCCGACAGGGCAGAAACGGAAAACAAGGGGAGAAATAGGGACTCTAATCAGGGGAAAAGATAGGGAAACAGGTGTGGGAAGACTAAATGATTGATTAGGGGAATAGGAACAGCTGGGAACTGGAACGGAACGATAGAGAGAAGAGAGAGAGGAAGGGAGAGAGAAAAAGGGGAACGAACCTAAAAAGACCAGCAGGGGAAAACGAACAGAAGGAAAAGCAAATGACAAGACAATCTAAGACAAAACATGACAGCTTTATCCAACAAATCTTTCAAACTTGGTTGAAAGTAGTGAAGTCCAAAGCATTAAGACTGCCCTCACACACTATGTTAGTAAGAACATATTGTTTAACTTTCTGAGGTATGTTTTTCTATATAAATTTAGTGTTTTATCTAATTGGGAACAAATATAATGGAACTGTCTCGACAAGAGAACAAATAAGATGCCCGAGACAAACCTTCAGTCTAAGTGAGCAAATCTCTGCCTAACCATGAGTTCAACTCATTTTTGATATCTGAGATAACTGTGGAGATATTAGTCCTTCATTCTCTCTTTAATTTGTCATTTTTACCCCTAAATAGTTAGTGTCTTTGACTGGAATATGGCAAACTTCAGCGATATCAGTACCTTCAATTAAAAATTTCCACACTTTTTCAAATTCAGATTTAAAATAGAAATATTTGTAAAAAATTATTAGAACTTCCAATGGCTTTACATATTTTTTGGTATCATCTGTCTCTAGCCTCGTCGCGAACAGTTCCATGGCAGAAATCAGCTAAAGAGGGGTTTGACCAGTGTAAATCAGTGATGCCTCGCAACACGCAAACCAATCAAATGCCTTGCTTCGGTGGAGCTCCATATGTACTCCCCTGTGATTTGTGCCGGAGGACCAACAGTGACATTCAACAGTGACATTCTTTTTTATATTATAAGAGCTTTTCGGTTATTTCGAGAAGAGCTAAAGCAGCAAGAGGGGAGAAACGTTACTACAATGCTGGCCATATAAATTATTATTTTTAATGTTTCTGAAGTGATATTTGTCAGTTAAAACCTTCACGAGGGACAAGTAGCTAGCCACAATAGTTTTTTTTTTTAAAGACAATCAGCTACCTTTTAAGCTACCAAGGTAGAGCTAACTAGCTAGTTATATTTCTCTCACTATTATAAAGCATTTGAATAACATTTGAATAAAACCAGTATTGACCTAAAATGTTTGCTGTACTGTCTATCCATGGGAACAACTGCAAACATTGCTAAAGTGAATTAAATAAAATCAAAACCTGAAAAAATGTTACTCTGTAATGCTCATCTCCTGTAGCCTAATTGTTATATCCTTATTTTCATACTGTACCTAAATTACAAGGCACTTAAAGGCATGTACAAGCACTTAAAAGGCATGTACAAAATCTGGTATATGGTTTGCCTCATTCATTGTCTACTGGTATCATTTTAAACTGAGAACATACTGTATAGCTCAATATGTAAACAAATGTGTGAGTTTAGCTATTATCTGCTTCAGATGACAGCTGCCCATAAGGCCATCATACTGTAGGCCGAAGGCTGCTTTGGCAATGCATGCCATATGGTAATTTGCTAAATGGATTCACATAGCTGATATACTGAGAGAGTGACAATCAAATAAAACAGATTGGAGATCTTACAGTTAGTCGAAATGAAACGTTCACTTGAGAACACAACACAGAAACACAGACACAGAGCCCCTTCCCCTCTTTTTTGCAGGATTGTGATTTAATCAACATTGGCACTAGTTCATTTTGAATAATAGTTGAACAATCACAACAAGTTTAAACAATTCACATCTAAGAATGAACACTTCAAAATGTATAAAATAAGCAAACTCGTACGTAAAGATTAGACATCTTAGTCTAAACAACAACAGATAATCGAGTAGTGAAAAAGTAGGCTATTATTACTAAAGCGTCATTTCAGGTGAACAAAAAAATCCCATACCAGCGGTGGCCAGTGAATCAGGTGGGTTAAACAGAACCTACACACCCAGCAGACGTCCAGCAGGAATGGCCTGTTTCAATTGTTATCAGGTATGAAGGTAAGACCCAGATTCAGACAATATCAAACTAACAATGGTTTAATAATCCAACAGGGGCAGGCAATGGACCGGTCAAGGTAGGCAGGGGTCAGTAAACCAGAGGTAGAGGGCAACGGTACCTGACAGCAGGCAGGCTCAGGGTCAGGGTAGGCAGAGGTCAATAATCCAGAGGTGGGGCAACGAGTGGTCAGGTAGGCGGGCTCAGAGTCAGGACGGGCAAGGGTCAAAACCAGGAGGGCGAGAAAAAGAGAGACTGGGAAAAGCAGGAGCTGAGGGGCGCTGGTTGGCATGACACACAAGACGAACTGGCAACCGACAAACAGAGAACACAGGTAAATACACAGGGGATAATTGGGAAGATAGCTGACACCTGGAGGGGGTGCAGACAATCACAAAGACAGGTGAAACAGATCAGGGTGTGACAATTGTAATAAATGTATACATTGTTTGTGATGTTTAACTGTATTGTATACAACATTTGCTAACATAGGTAGGCCATGGCATATAGCCTTCAAACTCAGCTCTGAACCTCAATGCCAGTGCCACTGCATTTTTTCATTGTCTTCCTCTATTCAGGGACTGATTTAGACCCTGGGACACTAGGTGTGCAATTAATTATCCGGTAGAACAAAAACCAGGAGGACCTCATCGGATAAGAGTTGAACACCCCTGGCATATAGAATATACCCTAAGTTTCTTGGGGCATTCATTGGACCTCTCTTCATCTGCAAACAGGCTTTCACAGCTTTCCATATATGAGGACAGAAAACATCAAAGACACAGGATTCATTATATTCAAATTAGACAGCACTGAATATTATGTTTCAGATTCAGAATGTTTCATATTTAATAGGTTGAATAAAATAGAACACCGTGAGGGCCCTTTGGGACAAGCCCACTACTTCAGCATCCTGAGGTTGAAGAGTCGCTGTCATGCCTTTCTCACCATGGTGTCCATGGGTTAGACCATTTCAGCTTCTCTGAGATGTGGACACAGAGCAATTTGAGGTTAATGACCGTCTCCACAGTGGCCGCGTTGATGAGGATGGGGGCGATCCAACCTGGTTCCTCCTGAAGTCCACAATCAGCTCATTTGGTTTGCTAACATTGAGGGAGTGGTTGTTTACTTGGCACCACCCCCACAGAGTGCCTACCTCCTCCTGTAGGCTGTCTCGTCATTGTTGGTAATCAGGCCTACTACTGTTGTGTCATCAGCAAAATTGATTATGGAGTTGGAACTGTGTGAGGCCACACAGTCATGTGTATACAGGGAATACTACAGGAGGGCCTGAGGACACACCCTTGTGGGGCCCCGTGTTGAGAATCAGTGTCGAGGTGGTAATGTTGCCTACCTTCACCACCTGGGGGTGGCCCGTCAGAAAGTCCAGGTCCCAGTTGCATGGTGAGGGAGTTCAGACCCAGGGCTGTGAGCTTTGTAATGAGCTTAGCCTTCAATACCATATATCTCTGTCCTCAAGGTTTAACCCTTTTAGGGCAGGGCTCTTCAACCCTGTTTCTGGAGAGCTACCTTTCTGTAGGTTTCACTCCAACCCCAGTTGTAACTAACCTGATTCAGCTTCAGTCAGCTAATTATTAGAATCAGGTGCGCTAGATTAGGTTGAGCTAAAACCTACAGGACGGTAGCTCTCCAGAACATGGTTGGAGATCCTGCTCTAGGGACTGGAATTTGAGAATATTTTCACAATGTCCTCCCACAAAATTACCTGCCCTATCCAGTAGCCTTTACTGACAGCTGGAGCTGCAATTTCACTGTTGTGTACAAATGCATTTGGAAACTGTTTTACATCATGATAATAGGAAGTTAGCTAGCTGATGACATTTAATTAATTTAAGTAAACAGTGTATGAAGTTAGAAACCTAGCTAGCTAGCTAGCAGCTCGGTTGAGTTAGCCCTACAAAGTGGCCAACTGTAGCCAGCTAGCTAACAATAAAATGTTTAACATTTAAAAAGGTATTTACTTACTTGAATAGGTTACCCCACTGCCTCTGTTTTTGGGGTCCTTACAAAAACTAAATAATGGGCAATCTTCAAAAATTTTCAGTGGTTGCAAAGTGCAGCCAGCAGCCATGTGGACAAATGGAGAAAAGGAAAAAGTGTTCTGTCACCAGAGCAGTTTAGAACGTGTCATGACTTTTGACTTTACCAGTGTATCCACTTTCAAGTTAAATAAATATAAATAGAAGACTGTCGGCAACACTTGATAACTAGCACTTGAAACTATGGGCAAAAACTACCCAGACAGAAAACAGTGTCATAACATGCCCTGAGGGAAGGATCATAGCCCCACCCCTCTCTCTCTCCACAGTTTTATGACAGGTCATGAATACCTGGTAGAAACTGCCATGCAGTATTGAGAGAGAGAGTCTACCAGAACAAAGAGCTTCTCTTAGTTCAAAACTCCTAATCCCAAAATGGGAGAACTAAACAATATTTCTACTTTTGAGAATGTGGGAATGGTCCGTGGACACTTAAGGGACAGTCATGTTGAGTGTGTTTCATTTGGTGATCTCATGAAGGACAGGAAACACACATAACTGTATCTCTTAAAGTGTACATTTCCCAGCTGTCAGGTTTACATCTAAATATTGTGAAACGTATGTGATTAAACATGAAACTATTTGTGAAAAGATGTAATGTGATGTTAACCTTCTAAATGAGAGTATGGATTTTCATATAGATTAACTTGTCAGTGGCCACGCCCACGTGAGCATAAACATTACGTTGGCATCATGGAACTGCCCTTTTCTACTTCAGAGTAGAAAATCACCCGTGACAAAATTTACCTTTCGTGCCGGACGTCTCGAATGGTTAAGAAGTCAGAGAACGCCAGAACAGAGTCCCCACGTTGGAATGGCTACAATTCTATAGGCCATAGAGACCATACAGCTGTAGTTTTGGCTACATGGCTTGAAATGGTTAAACTCTGAGACTATCGATCACTACAGAATAAGAACCAATCTTAGATGTATAATTACTAGTCTGTAGCTAGAAATTATGTAAGTCTAGAACGAGAATACCGACAACCGCCGAGGCACCTATTCTATGAGAACATTTCCAAATGGTACTCTGAAGTATCTATCTAACCACCTACAACCACAAAATACATTGTGACTCTTGGGAAAGTTAACCAGAGACTCTGATGAACACAGGACAATCGAGGATTCCAACATGGAGAGACAACAACGACATACATAAATATGTACATTGCAATTTCTTTCAGAATGAGAGGCGGTTCATGTGCAAAGTATTAACATGAGTACAATTGTACAATTATCCACTCTGTGTAGTGAATCCATTTTGTCTTTCCCGCTCTTTCTCAGTCCCCACCCCTTTCCTTTGTCTGCAAGCCATCATATCGGCTTAGGAACTTTTCTATCATTGTTAGTAACCAATATCTACTGTTTGTTTGTTATGTATTTCTGTGATTAGTTAGTTAGTAAATAAATAATTAAGCCAATTTGTATATTGCGGATTCATTATGGAAACTAGGGTTCGTGCAGATAACCAAGAATTTTATGACGTTAGTAATGATAACTGATGAGGCAATTAAAAATCATTAATGGAAGACTAATTGATAAGATATTAAAATATCTGGAGAGTTATATTCAGGAAATTATAACTCTAACGCTAAACATTTTCCTATGGTGCCCTGACTTCCTAGTTAATTAATGTTTACATGATTAGTTCAATCACGTAATAATTAAACCTAGAGAATTTATTTGATAAAATAAATAAGTCTTCACCTTTAATAATAGTCCAGACACGACAACAGTGACTCCCATAACACACAGCAACCCTTCTACAGGCATGTGGGGGAGGGTTCTTGAAATGAATGTGCGCCAACACATGCAGCCTATACACTGAGTGTACAAAACATTAAGAATATCGAGTTGTATAATAAAATTTGGGTAGTGGACCATTCTTGATAAACACAGGAAACTGTTGAGCGTGAAAAACCCAGCAGCATTGCAGATCTTGACACAAACCGGTGCACCTGGCACCTATTACCATACCCCATTCTAAAGCACATCAATCTTTTGTCTTGCTTATTCACCCTCTGAATGGCACACATACACAATCCATGTCTCAAAACAAAGGTTTAAAAATCCTAATCTAGTCATCTTTCATTGACTAGCTATAAGTGAATTATTGGTGACTAGACCTGGAAACCAATCAGATGGCTTCCACAACATGTGAACAATATCAGACAAAACAAATGGGATTGATAGACCTAACAACTTTAGAAATGGGCAGATGTTTTAGTGGTGGTGTCAGGTGTGGTCATGGACGTTTCCAAGTTTCTAGCCAGGTAGCAATAGCTCGCATTATGGAGGTTTAGGCCTTGCTTTGTCCAGTTCAACTGCATGTCCCTGGAAAGCTTATCTCGTTGACTACAAGACTGTCAAAGGTGCCATAGTAGCCAATCCCTCTGTAATGGATGCCTACAGCGTGTAAGCAGCAACATCATATTTTTGATGTACAAAGATAGTCACTCTGGTGGACATTCGATGTTGCCATTCAGTCATACATCATCAGATAACATTGGCAATAGACCAATAGTGTCACGTTCTGACCTTTATTTCCTTTGTTTTGTCTTTATTTAGTATGGTCAGGGCGTGAGTTGGGGTGGGCAGTCTGTTTGTTTTTCTATGTTTGGTTTCTGTTTCGGCCTAGTATGGTTCTCAATCAGAGGCCAGTGTCGTTAGTTGTCTCTGATTGAGAATCATACTTAGGTAGCCTGGGTTTCACTGTTGGTTTGTGGGTGTATGTTTCCTGTATCAGTGTTGGTGCCACACACGGGACTGTTCGTTCATTTCACTTTATCATGTTCAGTCTTTTCTATTAAAACATGGACACTTACCACGCTGTGTATTGGTCGATCCTTGCTACACCTCTTCAGATGAAGAGGAGATCTGCCGTTACAAATAGACCAACCTAAGAATTCATTTTATACCCCCCCATGTAGCTATAGCTCAAACACAGACCAAATCGAAAGCTTACCTTTGCTGTTTGGTGAAAATGTTGTGTAAAATAAACATTTTGACTCTGAGGGCTAGTGACCAATAATGGTAGGTCACAGGCAGACAAATAAGATATCCTCATGGTCTGTGGAGGCCAGTTTCGGTGTGTATCAGCTTCTTCTGTGTTTATTTAGTTTATACTTCACAGTTTAAATAAGCTCACGAGGCATTTCATTTATTCAGAAGTCAAAAATGAATAAAAACAACTGCATGTTGCCCCTTTAAACAGTATATTACTGTAACCCACAGCATTGTGGAATTGGCAACTTGCAACTTTTCAAAACAATTCTGAGTAATAGGGTTGAGACATCAAGGTCTAGACTGAACCACCCGAAAAAAGTAATATAGGTGTCATAAACGTGTGTAAAGGTGGCAGGGGGAAGTCAGGCACAGGAGAATCAAACTTGGTAAAATTGAGCTCCAAACCATGACAATAATCAAAACAAAGTGGGTCAGTAGGACCCGTCACGCACCAACACAAACAACACGATAAATGAACAACAAACAATCTCTGACAAGGACATGAGGGGAAACAGAGCGTTAAATACACAACAGGTAATGAATGGGATTGGAACCAGGTGTGTAGGAAGACAAGACAAAACAAATGAAAAATGGATCAATGATGGCTAGAAGACCGGTGACGTTGACCGCCGAGCACCGCCCGAACAAAGAGAGACATCGACTTCGGCAGAAGCCATGACAGTCTCTCCCTGACACGCGGCTCCAGACACCGGCTGTCATGTTTTGTCATTTATTATCTTGTCTTGTCCCTGTGCTTCCCATTCTATTCGTTTCCCTCTGCTGGTCTTATTAGGTTCTTTCCCTCTTTCTATCCCTCTCTCTCCCCCTCCCTCTCTCACTCTCTCGCTCTCTCTTCTCTCTATCGTTCCGTTCCTGCTCCCAGCTGTTCCTATTCCCCTAATCAATCATTTAGTCTTCCCACACCTGTTCCCGATCCTTTCCCCTGATTAGAGTCCCTATTTCTTCCTTTGTGTTCCGTTCCTGTCCTGTCGGTTCCTTGTCTAGAATTCACCGTGCTGTGTTTGTGTATCGCCCTGTCGTGTCGTGTTTTCCTCAGATGCTGCGTGGTGAGCAGGTGTCTGAGTCTGTCTGGTTCAAGTGCCTTCCCGAGGCAACCTGCTGTTCACCTGCTGTTCAAGATCGAGTCTCCAGTTTGTCCTCGTCATTTCGAGTGAAAGTTGTGTTTTTTGTTTGTATTTACTTTACTGGATTAAAGACTCTGTTTTCGCCAAGTCGCTTTTGGGTCCTCTTTCACCCGCATGACAGAAGGAACCGACCAAGGAATGGACCCAGCGACTTCAGACGCTCGTTACACTGCCGTCGAGATCCAAGGAGCCATGCTCGGCAGACACGAGCAGGAATTGTCTGCTGCTCGCCATGCCGTGGAGAACCTGGCCGCTCAGGTTTCCGACCTCTCTGGACAGTTCCAGAGTCTACGTCTCGTGCCACCTGTTACTTCCTGGCCTGCCGAGCCTCCAGAACCTAGGGTTAATAACCCACCTTGCTACTCCGGGCAGCCCACTGAGTGCCGCTCCTTTCTCACGCAGTGTGAGATTGTGTTCTCTCTCCAACCCAACACATACTCTAGAGGAGAGCTCGGGTTGCTTACGTCATTTCACTCCTTACTGGCCGGGCTCGAGAATGGGGCACAGCTATCTGGGAGGCAAGGGCTGATTGCTCTAACAGGTTCCAGAACTTTAAAGAGGAGATGATTCGGGTTTTTGACCGTTCAGTTTTTGGTAGGGAGGCTTCTAGGGCCCTGGCTTCCTTATGCCAAGGTGAACGGTCCATAACGGATTATTCTATTGAGTTTCGCACTCTTGCTGCCTCTAGTGAGTGGAACGAGCCGGCGCTGCTCGCTCGTTTTCTGGAGGGACTCCACGCAGTGGTTAAGGATGAGATTCTCTCCCGGGAGGTTCCTTCAGATGTGGACTCTTTGATTGCTCTCGCCATCCGCATAGAACAGACAGGTAGATCTTCGTCACCGGGCTCGTGGAAGAGAGCTGCATCAACGGTGTTTCCCTGCTCCGCATCGCAACCATCTCCTCCTCTGGCTCAGAGTCTGAGCCCATGCAGCTGGGAGGGATTCGCATCTCTCGACTAAGGAGAGGGAACCGGAGATCCTGGCAGCCTGTGCCTCTGTTGCGGGTTGCTGGACATTTTGTTAATTCTTGTCCAGTAAAAGCCAGAAACTCATCTGTAGCGGAGGGCTACAGGTGAGCGCAACTTCTCAAGTCTCTCCATCAAAATCCTGTACTACTTTGTCGGTCCATCTACGCTGGACCGGTTCGGTGCTACATGTAGTGCCTTGATAGACTCTGGGGCTGAGGGGTTGTTTCATGGACGAAGCATGGGTTCGGAAACATGACATTCCTTTCAGAGAGTTAGAGAAGCCTACGCCCATGTTCGCCTTAGATGGTAGTCATCTTCCCAGTATCAGATTTGAGACACTACCTTTAACCCTCACAGTATCTGGTAACCACAGTGAGACTATTTCTTTTTTGATTTTCCGTTCACCGTTTACACCTGTTGTTTTTGGGTCATCCCTGGCTGAGTATGTCATAATCCTTCTATTAATTGGTCTAGTAATTCTATCCTATCCTGGAACGTTTCTTGTCATGTGAAGTGTTTAATGTCTGCCATCCCTCCCGTTTCTTCTGTCCCTACTTCTCAGGAGGAACCTGGCGATTTGACAGGAGTGCCGGAGGAATATCATGATCTGCGCACGGTCTTCAGTCGGTCCCGAGCCAACTCCCCTTCCTCCTCACCGGTCGTATGATTGTAGTGTTGATCTCCTTCCGAGACCACTCCTCCTCGGGGTAGACTATACTCTCTGTCGGCTCCCGAACGTAAGGCTCTCGAAGTTATTTGTCTGTGTCTCTTGACGCCGGTACCATAGTGCCTTCTTCCTCTCCGGCCGGGGCGGGGTTTTTTTGTTAAGAAAAAGGGCCCGGGTACTCTGCGCCCCTGCGTGGTATGAGGGCTGAATGACATAACGGTTAAGAATCGTTATCCGCTTCCCCTTATGTCATCAGCCTTCGAGATTCTGCAGGGAGCCAGGTGCTTTACTAAGTTGGACCTTCGTAACGCTTACCATCTCGTGCGCATCAGAGAGGGGGACGAGTGGAAAACGGCGTTTAACACTCCGTTAGGGCATTTTGAGTACCGGGTTCTGCCGTTTGGTCTCGCCAATGCGCCAGCTGTTTTTCAGGCATTAGTTAATGATGTTCTGAGAGACATGCTGAACATCTTTGTTTTTGTCTACCTTGACGATATCCTGATTTTTTCACCGTCACTCGAGATTCATGTTCAGCACGTTCGACGTGTTCTCCAGCGCCTTTTAGAGAATTGTCTCTACGTGAAGGCTGAGAAGTGCTCTTTTCATGTCTCCTCCGTTACTTTTCTCGGTTCCGTTATTTCCGCTGAAGGCATTCAGATGGATTCCGCTAAGGTCCAAGCTGTCAGTGAGTGGCCCGTTCCAAGGTCACGTGTCGAGTTGCAGCGCTTTCTAGGTTTCGCTAATTTCTATCGGCGTTTCATTCGTAATTTCGGTCAAGTTGCTGCCCTTCTCACAGCTCTTACTTCTGTCAAGACGTGTTTTAAGTGGTCCGGTTCCGCCCAGGGAGCTTTTGATCTTCTAAAAGAACGCTTTACGTCCGCTCCTATCCTCGTTACTCCTGACGTCACTAGACAATTCATTGTCGAGGTTGGCGCTTCAGAGGTAGGCGTGGGAGCCATTCTATCCCAGCGCTTCCAGTCTGACGATAAGGTTCATCCTTGCGCTTATTTTTCTCATCGCCTGTCGCCATCTGAACGCAACTATGATGTGGGTAACTCGCGAACTGCTCGCCATCCGCTTAGCCCTAGGCGAATGGCGACAGTGGTTGGAGGGCGACCGTTCCTTTTGTCGTTTGGACAGACCATAAGAACCTTGAGTACATCCGTTCTGCCAAAGCGACTTAATGCTCGTCAAGCTCGT
>NW_025751844.1:0-14116 GCF_021184085.1 Oncorhynchus gorbuscha | reverse complement strand
TCACCATACAGGTGAGTTAAAGAGCTCTAACTCCTTCACCATACAGGTGAGTTAAAGAGCTCTAACTCCTTCACCATACAGGTGAGTTAAAGAGCTCTAACTCCCTTCACCATACAGGTGAGTTAAAGAGCTCTAACTCCCTTCACCATACAGGTGAGTTAAAGAGCTCTAACTCCCTTCACCATACAGGTGAGTTAAAGAGCTCTAACTCACTTCACCATACAGGTGGGTCCAAGAGCTATAACTCCCTTCACCATACAGGTGAGTTAAAGAGCTCTAACTCCCTTCACCATACAGGTGAGTTAAAGAGCTCTAACTCCCTTCACCATACAGGTGAGTTAAAGAGCTCTAACTCCCTTCACCATACAGGTGAGTTAAAGAGCTCTAACTCCCTTCACCATACAGGTGAGTTAAAGAGCTCTAACTCCCTTCACCATACAGGTGAGTTAAAGAGCTCTAACTCCCTTCACCATACAGGTGAGTTAAAGAGCTCTAACTCCCTTCACCATACAGGTGAGTTAAAGAGCTCTAACTCCCTTCACCATACAGGTGAGTTAAAGAGCTCTAACTCCCTTCACCATACAGGTGAGTTAAAGAGCTCTAACTCCCTTCACCATACAGGTGAGTTAAAGAGCTCTAACTCCCTTCACCATACAGGTGAGTTAAAGAGCTCTAACTCACTTCACCATACAGGTGAGTTAAAGAGCTCTAACTCCCTTCACCATACGGGGGGGGTTTAAGAGCTCTAACTCCCTTCACCATACAGGTGAGTTAAAGAGCTCTAACTCCCTTCACCATACAGGTGAGTTAAAGAGCTCTAACTCCCTTCACCATACAGGTGAGTTAAAGAGCTCTAACTCCCTTCACCATACAGGTGAGTTAAAGAGCTCTAACTCCCTTCACCATACAGGTGAGTTAAAGAGCTCTAACTCCCTTCACCATACAGGTGAGTTAAAGAGCTCTAACTCCCTTCACCATACAGGTGAGTTAAAGAGCTCTAACTCCCTTCACCATACAGGTGAGTTAAAGAGCTCTAACTCCTTCACCATACAGGTGAGTTAAAGAGCTCTAACTCCCTTCACCATACAGGTGAGTTAAAGAGCTCTAACTCCCTTCACCATACAGGTGAGTTAAAGAGCTCTAACTCCTTCACCATACAGGTGAGTTAAAGAGCTCTAACTCCCTTCACCATACAGGTGAGTTAAAGAGCTCTAACTCCCTTCACCATACAGGTGAGTTAAAGAGCTCTAACTCCCTTCACCATACAGGTGGGTCCAAGAGCTATAACTCCCTTCACCATACAGGTGAGTTAAAGAGCTCTAACTCCCTTCACCATACAGGTGAGTTAAAGAGCTCTAACTCCTTCACCATACAGGTGAGTTAAAGAGCTCTAACTCCTTCTTCACCATACAGGTGAGTTAAAGAGCTCTAACTCCCTTCACCATACAGGTGAGTTAAAGAGCTCTAACTCCCTTCACCATACAGGTGAGTTAAAGAGCTCTAACTCCTTCAACTGGGTCCAAGAGCTATAACTCCTTCACCATACAGGTGAGTTAAAGAGCTCTAACTCCTTCACCATACAGGTGAGTTAAAAGAGCTCTAACTCCCTTCACCATACAGGTGAGTTAAAGAGCTCTAACTCCCTTCACCATACAGGTGAGTTAAAGAGCTCTAACTCCTTCACCATACAGGTGAGTTAAAAGAGCTCTAACTCCTTCACCATACAGGTGAGTTAAAGAGCTCTAACTCCCTTCACCATATAGGTGAGTTAAAGAGCTCTAACTCCCTTCACCATACAGGTGAGTTAAAGAGCTCTAACTCCCTTCACCATACGGGGGGGGGTTTAAGAGCTCTAACTCCCTTCACCATACAGATGAGTTAAAGAGCTCTAACTCCCTTCACCATACAGGTGAGTTAAAGAGCTCTAACTCCCTTCACCATACAGGTGAGTTAAAGAGCTCTAACTCCCTTCACCATACAGGTGAGTTAAAGAGCTCTAACTCACTTCACCATACAGGTGAGTTAAAGAGCTCTAACTCCCTTCACCATACGGGGGGGGTTTAAGAGCTCTAACTCCCTTCACCATACAGGTGAGTTAAAGAGCTCTAACTCCCTTCACCATACAGGTGAGTTAAAGAGCTCTAACTCCTTCACCACAGGTGAGTTTAAAGAGCTCTAACTCCCCCTTCACCATACAGGTGAGTTAAAGAGCTCTAACTCCCTTCACCATACAGGTGAGTTAAACAGCTCTAACTCCCTTCACCATACAGGTGAGTTAAAAGAGCTCTAACTCCTTCACCATACAGGTGAGTTAAAGAGCTCTAACTCCCTTCACCATACAGGTGAGTTAAAGAGCTCTAACTCCCTTCACCATACAGGTGAGTTAAAGAGCTCTAACTCCCTTCACCATACAGGTGAGTTAAAGAGCTCTAACTCCCTTCACCATACAGGTGAGTTAAAGAGCTCTAACTCCCTTCACCATACAGGTGAGTTAAAGAGCTCTAACTCCTTCACCATACAGGTGAGTTAAAGAGCTCTAACTCCCTTCACCATACAGGTGAGTTAAAGAGCTCTAACTCCCTTCACCATACAGGTGAGTTAAAGAGCTCTAACTCCCTTCACCATACAGGTGAGTTAAAGAGCTCTAACTCCTTCACCATACAGGTGAGTTAAAGAGCTCTAACTCCCTTCACCATACAGGTGAGTTAAAGAGCTCTAACTCCTTCACCATACAGGTGAGTTAAAGAGCTCTAACACTCCTTCACCATACGGAGCTCTAACTCCCTTCACCATACAGGTGAGTTAAAGAGCTCTAACTCCCTTCACCATACAGGTGAGTTAAAGAGCTCTAACTCCTTCACCATACAGGTGAGTTAAAGAGCTCTAACTCCCTTCACCATACAGGTGAGTTAAAGAGCTCTAACTCCTTCACCATACAGGTGAGTTAAAAGAGCTCTAACTCCTTCACCATACAGGTGAGTTAAAGAGCTCTAACTCCCCTTCACCATACAGGTGAGTTAAAGAGCTCTAACTCCCTTCACCATACAGGTGAGTTAAAAGAGCTCTAACTCCTTCACCATACAGGTGAGTTAAAGAGCTCTAACTCCCTTCACCATACAGGTGGTTAAGAGCTCTAACTCCCTTCAGAGTTAAAGAGCTCTAACTCCCTTCACCATACAGGTGAGTTAAAGAGCTCTAACTCCCTTCACCATACAGGTGAGTTAAAGAGCTCTAACTCCCTTCACCATACAGGTGAGTTAAAGAGCTCTAACTCCCTTCACCATACAGGTGAGTTAAAGAGCTCTAACTCCCTTCACCATACAGGTGAGTTAAAGAGCTCTAACTCCTTCACCACAGGTGAGTTAAAGAGCTCTAACTCCCTTCACCATACAGGTGAGTTAAAGAGCTCTAACTCCCTTCACCATACAGGTGAGTTAAAAGAGCTCTAACTCCCTTCACCATACAGGTGAGTTAAAGAGCTCTAACTCCCTTCACCATACAGGTGAGTTAAAGAGCTCTAACTCCCTTCACCATACAGGTGAGTTAAAGAGCTCTAACTCCCTTCACCATACAGGTGAGTTAAAGAGCTCTAACTCCCTTCACCATACAGGTGAGTTAAAGAGCTCTAACTCCTTCACCATACAGGTGAGTTAAAAGAGCTCTAACTCCCTTCACCATACAGGTGAGTTAAAGAGCTCTAACTCCCTTCACCATACAGGTGAGTTAAAGAGCTCTAACTCCCTTCACCATACAGGTGAGTTAAAGAGCTCTAACTCCCTTCACCATACGGGGGGGGTTTAAGAGCTCTAACTCCCTTCACCATACAGGTGAGTTAAAGAGCTCTAACTCCTTCACCATACAGGTGAGTTAAAGAGCTCTAACTCCCTTCACCATACAGGGGTTTAAGAGCTCTAACTCCCTCACCATACAGGTGAGTTAAAGAGCTCTAACTCCCTTCACCATACAGGTGCTTAAGAGCTCTAACTCCCTTCACCATACAGGTGAGTTAAAGAGCTCTAACTCCCTTCACCATACAGGTGAGTTAAAGAGCTCTAACTCCCTTCACCATACAGGTGAGTTAAAGAGCTCTAACTCCCTTCACCATACAGGTGAGTTAAAGAGCTCTAACTCCCTTCACCATACGGGGGGGGTTTAAGAGCTCTAACTCCCTTCACCATACAGGTGAGTTAAAGAGCTCTAACTCCCTTCACCATATAGGTGAGTTAAAGGCTCTAACTCCCTTCACCATACAGAGTTAAAGAGCTCTAACTCCCTTCACCATACAGGTGAGTTAAAGAGCTCTAACTCCCTTCACCATACAGGTGAGTTAAAAGAGCTCTAACTCCCCTTCACCATACAGGTGAGTTAAAGAGCTCTAACTCCCTTCACCATACAGGTGAGTTAAAGAGCTCTAACTCCCTTCACCATACAGGTGAGTTAAAGAGCTCTAACTCCCTTCACCATACAGGTGAGTTAAAGAGCTCTAACTCCCTTCACCATACAGGTGAGTTAAAGAGCTCTAACTCCCTTCACCATACAGGTGAGTTAAAGAGCTCTAACTCCCTTCACCATACAGGTGAGTTAAAGAGCTCTAACTCCCTTCACCATACAGGTGAGTTAAAGAGCTCTAACTCCCTTCACCATACAGGTGAGTTAAAGAGCTCTAACTCCTTCACCATACAGGTGAGTTAAAGAGCTCTAACTCCTTCACCATACAGGTGAGTTAAAGAGCTCTAACTCCCTTCACCATACAGGTGAGTTAAAGAGCTCTAACTCCCTTCACCATACAGGTGAGTTAAAGAGCTCTAACTCCCACCATTGAGTTAAAGAGTCACCATACAGGTGAGTTAAAAGAGCTCTAACTCCCTTCAGGTGAGTTAAAGAGCTCTAACTCCCCTCACCATATGGTGAGTTAAAGAGCTCTAACTCCCTTCACCATACAGGTGAGTTAAAGAGCTCTAACTCCTTCACCATACAGGTGAGTTAAAGAGCTCTAACTCCTTCACCATACAGGTGAGTTAAAGAGCTCTAACTCCACTTCACCATACAGGTGAGTTAAAGAGCTCTAACTCCCTTCACCATACAGGTGAGTTAAGGTGAGTTAAAGAGCTCTAACTCCCTTCACCATACAGGTGAGTTAAAGAGCTCTAACTCCTTCACCATACAGGTGAGTTAAAGAGCTCTAACTCCCTTCACCATACAGGTGAGTTAAAGAGCTCTAACTCCTTCACCATACAGGTGAGTTAAAGAGCTCTAACTCCCTTCACCATACAGGTGAGTTAAAGAGCTCTAACTCCTTCACCATACAGGTGAGTTAAAGAGCTCTAACTCCTTCACCATACAGGTGAGTTAAAGAGCTCTAACTCCTTCACCATACAGGTGAGTTAAAGAGCTCTAACTCCCTTCACCATACAGGTGAGTTAAAGAGCTCTAACTCCCTTCACCATACAGGTGAGTTAAAGAGCTCTAACTCCCTTCACCATACAGGTGAGTTAAAGAGCTCTAACTCCCTTCACCATACAGGTGAGTTAAAGGTGAGCTCTAACTCCCTTCACCATACAGGTGAGTTAAAGAGCTCTAACTCCCTTCACCATACAGGTGAGTTAAAGAGCTCTAACTCACTTCACCATACAGGTGGGTCCAAGAGCTCTAACTCCCTTCACCATACAGGTGAGTTAAAGAGCTCTAACTCCCTTCACCATACAGGTGAGTTAAAGAGCTCTAACTCCCTTCACCATACAGGTGAGTTAAAGAGCTCTAACTCCCTTCACCATACAGGTGAGTTAAAGAGCTCTAACTCCCTTCACCATACAGGTGAGTTAAAGAGCTCTAACTCCCTTCACCATACAGGTGAGTTAAAGAGCTCTAACTCCCTTCACCATACAGGTGAGTTAAAGAGCTCTAACTCCCTTCACCATACAGGTGGGTCCAAGAGCTATAACTCCCTTCACCATACAGGTGAGTTAAAGAGCTCTAACTCCCTTCACCATACAGGTGAGTTAAAGAGCTCTAACTCCCTTCACCATACAGGTGAGTTAAAGAGCTCTAACTCACTTCACCATACAGGTGGGTCCAAGAGCTATAACTCCCTTCACCATACAGGTGAGTTAAAGAGCTCTAACTCCCTTCACCATCCCTTCACCATTGGTGAGTTAAAGAGCTCTAACTCCTTCACCATACAGGTGAGTTAAAGGCTCTAACTCCCTTCACCATACAGGTGAGTTGAAAAGAGCTCTAACTCCCTTCACCATACAAAGAGCTGGTGAGTTAAAGAGCTCTAACTCCCTTCACCATACAGGTGAGTTAAAGAGCTATAACTCCCTTCACCATACAGGTGAGTTAAAGAGCTCTAACTCCTCACCATACAGGTGAGTTAAAGAGCTCTAACTCCCTTCACCATACAGGTGAGTTAAAGAGCTCTAACTCCCTTCACCATACAGGTGGGTCCAAGGAGCTATAACTCCTTCACCATACAGGTGAGTTAAAGAGCTCTAACTCCCTTCACCATACAGGTGAGTTAAAGAGCTCTAACTCCCTTCACCATACAGGTGAGTTAAAGAGCTCTAACTCCTTCACCATACAGGTGAGTTAAAGAGCTTAACTCCTTCACCATACAGGTGAGTTAAAGAGCTCTAACTCCTTCACCATACAGGTGAGTTAAAGAGCTCTAACTCCCTTCACCATACAGGTGAGTTAAAGAGCTAACTCCTTCCATACAGGTGAGTTAAAGAGCTCTAACTCCTTCACCATACAGGTGAGTTAAAGAGCTCTAACTCCTTCACCATACAGGTGAGTTAAAGAGCTCTAACTCCTTCACCATACAGGTGAGTTAAAGAGCTCTAACTCCCTTCACCATACAGGTGAGTTAAAGAGCTCTAACTCCCTTCACCATACAGGTGAGTTAAAGAGCTCTAACTCCTTCACCATACAGGTGAGTTAAAGAGCTCTAACTCCCACCATTGAGTTACCATACAGGTGAGTTAAAGAGCTCTAACTTCACTTCACCATACAGGTGAGTTAAAGAGCTCTAACTCCCTTCACCATACAGGTGAGTTAAAGAGCTCTAACTCCCTTCACCATACAGGTGAGTTAAAGAGCTCTAACTCCCTTCACCATACAGGTGAGTTAAAGAGCTCTAACTCCCTTCACCATACAGGTGAGTTAAAGAGCTCTAACTCCCTTCACCATACAGGTGAGTTAAAAGAGCTCTAACTCCTTCACCATACAGGTGAGTTAAAGAGCTCTAACTCCTTCACCATACAGGTGAGTTAAAGAGCTCTAACTCCCTTCACCATACAGGTGAGTTAAAGAGCTCTAACTCCCTTCACCATACAGGTGAGTCCCTTCACCATAGGTGAGTTAAAGAGCTCTAACTCCCTTCACCATACAGGTGAGTTAAAGAGCTCTAACTCCCTTCACCATACAGGTGAGTTAAAGAGCTCTAACTCCTTCACCATTCAGGTGAGTTAAAGAGCTCTAACTCCCTTCACCATACAGGTGAGTTAAAGAGCTCTAACTCCTTCACCATACAGGTGAGTTAAAGAGCTCTAACTCCTTCACCATACAGGTGAGTTAAAGAGCTCTAACTCCCTTCACCATACAGGTGAGTTAAAGAGCTCTAACTCCCTTCACCATACAGGTGAGTTAAAGAGCTCTAACTCCCTTCACCATACAGGTGAGTTAAAGAGCTCTAACTCCCTTCACCATACAGGTGAGTTAAAGAGCTCTAACTCCCTTCACCATACAGGTGAGTTAAAGAGCTCTAACTCCTTCACCATACAGGTGAGTTAAAGAGCTCTAACTCCCTTCACCATACAGGTTAAAGAGCTCTAACTCCCTTCACCATACAGGTGAGTTAAAGAGCTCTAACTCCCTTCACCATACAGGTGAGTTAAAGAGCTCTAACTCCTTTCACCATACAGGTGAGTTAAAGAGCTCTAACTCCCTTCACCATACAGGTGAGTTAAAGAGCTCTAACTCCCTTCACCATACAGGTGAGTTAAAGAGCTCTAACTCCCTTCACCATACAGGTGAGTTAAAGAGCTCTAACTCCCTTCACCATACAGGTGGGTCCAAGAGCTATAACTCCCTTCACCATACAGGTGAGTTAAAGAGCTCTAACTCCCTTCACCATACAGGTGAGTTAAAGAGCTCTAACTCCCTTCACCATACAGGTGAACTCCCTTCACCATACAGGTGAGTTAAAGAGCTCTAACTCCCTTCACCATACAGGTGGGTTTAAGAGCTCTAACTCCCTTCACCATACAGGTGAGTTAAAGAGCTCTAACTCCCTCACCATACAGGTGAGTTAAAGAGCTCTAACTCACTTCACCATACAGGTGAGTTAAAGAGCTCTAACTCCCTTCACCATACAGGTGAGTTAAAGAGCTCTAACTCCCTTCACCATACAGGTGAGTTAAAGAGCTCTAACTCCCTT
Organism: Oncorhynchus gorbuscha; assembly: GCF_021184085.1. Classification (NCBI taxonomy): domain Eukaryota; kingdom Metazoa; phylum Chordata; class Actinopteri; order Salmoniformes; family Salmonidae; genus Oncorhynchus; species Oncorhynchus gorbuscha. The sequence continues at coordinate 5,679 of NW_025751844.1, read as the reverse complement.
CACCATACAGGTGAGTTAAAGAGCTCTAACTCCCTTCACCATACAGGTGAGTTAAAGAGCTCTAACTCCCTTCACCATACAGGTGAGTTAAAGAGCTCTAACTCCCTTCACCATACAGGTGAGTTAAAGAGCTCTAACTCCCTTCACCATACGGGGGGGGTTTAAGAGCTCTAACTCCCTTCACCATACAGGTGAGTTAAAGAGCTCTAACTCCCTTCACCATACAGGTGAGTTAAAGAGCTCTAACTCCCTTCACCATACAGGTGAGTTAAAGAGCTCTAACTCCCTTCACCATACAGGTGAGCTCTAACTCCCTTCACCATACAGGTGAGTTAAAGAGCTCTAACTCCCTTCACCATACAGGTGAGTTAAAGAGCTCTAACTCCCTTCACCATACAGGTGAGTTAAAGAGCTCTAACTCCTTCACCATACAGGTGAGTTAAAGAGCTCTAACTCCCTTCACCATACAGGTGAGTTAAAGAGCTCTAACTCCCTTCACCATACAGGTGAGTTAAAGAGCTCTAACTCCTTCACCATACAGGTGAGTTAAAGAGCTCTAACTCCCTTCAACTCCCTTCACCATACAGGTGAGTTAAAGAGCTCTAACTCCCTTCACCATACAGGTGAGTTAAAGCTCTAACTCCCTTCACCATACAGGTGAGTTAAAGAGCTCTAACTCCTTCACCATACAGGTGAGTTAAAGAGCTCTAACTCCCTTCACCATACAGGTGAGTTAAAGAGCTCTAACTCCCTTCACCATACAGGTGAGTTAAAGAGCTCTAACTCCCTTCACCATACAGGTGAGTTAAAGAGCTCTAACTCCCTTCACCATACAGGTGGTTAAAGAGCTCTAACTCCCTTCACCATACAGGTGAGTTAAAGAGCTCTAACTCCCTTCACCATACAGGTGAGTTAAAGAGCTCTAACTCCCTTCACCATACAGGTTTAAAGAGCTCTAACTCCCTTCACCATACAGGTGAGTTAAAGAGCTCTAACTCCTTCACCATACAGGTGAGTTAAAGAGCTCTAACTCCCTTCACCATACAGGTGAGTTAAAGAGCTCTAACTCCTTCACCATACAGGTGAGTTAAAGAGCTCTAACTCCTTCACCATACAGGTGAGTTAAAGAGCTCTAACTCCTTCACCATACAGGTGAGTTAAAGAGCTCTAACTCCCTTCACCATACAGGTGAGTTAAAGAGCTCTAACTCCCTTCACCATACAGGTGAGTTAAAGAGCTCTAACTCCCTTCACCATACAGGTGAGTTAACTCCCTTCACCATACAGGTGAGTTAAAGAGCTCTAACTCCTTCACCATACAGGTGAGTTAACTCCTTCACCATACAGAGAGTTAAAGAGCTCTAACTCCCTTCACCATACAGGTGGTTAAAGAGCTCTAACTCCCTTCACCATACAGGTGAGTTAAAGAGCTCTAACTCCCTTCACCATACAGGTGAGTTAAAGAGCTCTAACTCCCTTCACCATCAGGTGAGTTAAAGAGCTCTAACTCCCTTCACCAGGTGAGTTAAAGAGCTCTAACTCCCTTCACCATACAGGTGAGTTAAAGAGCTCTAACTCCCTTCACCACAGGTGGGTCCAAGAGCTATAACTCCCTTCACCATACAGGTGAGTTAAAGAGCTCTAACTCCCTTCACCATACAGGTGAGTTAAAGAGCTCTAACTCCCTTCACCATACAGGTGAGTTAAAGAGCTCTAACTCCCTTCACCATACAGGTGGGTCCAAGAGCTATAACTCCCTTCACCATACAGGTGAGTTAAAGAGCTCTAACTCCCTTCACCATACAGGTGAGTTAAAGAGCTCTAACTCCCTTCACCATACAGGTGAGTTAAAGAGCTCTAACTCCCTTCACCATACAGGTGAGTTAAAGAACTCTAACTCCCTTCACCATACAGGTGAGTTAAAGAGCTCTAACTCCCTTCACCATACAGGTGAGTTAAAGAGCTCTAACTCCCTTCACCATACAGGTGAGTTAAAGAGCTCTAACTCCCTTCACCATACAGGTGAGTTAAAGAGCTCTAACTCCCTTCACCATACAGGTGGGTCCAAGAGCTATAACTCCCTTCACCATACAGGTGAGTTAAAGAGCTCTAACTCCCTTCACCATACAGGTGAGTTAAAGAGCTCTAACTCCCTTCACCATACAGGTGAGTTAAAGAGCTCTAACTCCCTTCACCATACAGGTGGGGTTTAAGAGCTCTAACTCCCTTCACCATACAGGTGAGTTAAAGAGCTCTAACTCCCTTCACCATACAGGTGAGTTAAAGAGCTCTAACTCCTTCACCATACAGGTGAGTTAAAGAGCTCTAACTCCTTCACCATACAGGTGGGTCCACTCCCTTCAGAGCTCTAACTCCCTTCACCATACAGGTGAGTTAAAGAGCTCTAACTCCCTTCACCATACAGGTGAGTTAAAGAGCTCTAACTCCCTTCACCATACAGGTGAGTTAAAGAGCTCTAACTCACTTCACCATACAGGTGAGTTAAAGAGCTCTAACTCCCTTCACCATACAGGTGAGTTAAAGAGCTCTAACTCACTTCACCATACAGGTGAGTTAAAGAGCTCTAACTCCCTTCACCATACAGGTGAGTTAAAGAGCTCTAACTCCCTTCACCATACAGGTGAGTTAAAGAGCTCTAACTCCCTTCACCATACAGGTGAGTTAAAGAGCTCTAACTCCCTTCACCATACAGGTGAGTTAAAGAGCTCTAACTCCCTTCACCATACAGGTGAGTTAAAGAGCTCTAACTCCCTTCACCATACAGGTGAGTTAAAGAGCTCTAACTCCCTTCACCATACAGGTGAGTTAAAGAGCTCTAACTCCCTTCACCATACAGGTGAGTTAAAGAGCTCTAACTCCCTTCACCATACAGGTGAGTTAAAGAGCTCTAAATGCATGAAGAAGGCACTCCTGTCGATTGAAATGTGTTCTAGGTGACTACCTACTACCTAATATAACACTGTACCAGGGGATGGTCTGGTTAATATAACACTGTACCAGGGGATGGTCTGGTTAATATAACACTGTACCAGGGGATGGTCTGGTTAATATAGCACTGTACCAGGGGATGGTCTGGTTAATATAACACTGTACCAGGGGATGGTCTGGTTAATATAGCACTGTACCAGGGGATGGTCTGGTTAATATAACAGGGGATGGTCTGGTTAATATAGCCCTGTACCAGGGGATGGTCTGGTTAATATAACAGGGGATGGTCTGGTTAATATAGCCCTGTACCAGGGGATGGTCTGGTTAATATAGCACTGTACCAGGGGATGGTCTGGTTAATATAACACTGTACCAGGGGATGGTCTGGTTAATATAACACTGTACCAGGGGATGGTCTGGTTAATATAGCACTGTACCAGGGGATGGTCTGGTTAATATAACAGGGGATGGTCTGGTTAATATAGCCCTGTACCAGGGGATGGTCTGGTTAATATAGCACTGTACCAGGGGATGGTCTGGTTAATATAGCACTGTACCAGGGGATGGTCTGGTTAATATAACACTGTACCAGGGGATGGTCTGGTTAATATAACACTGTACCAGGGGATGGTCTGGTTAATATAACACTGTACCAGGGGATAGTCTGGTTAATATAACACTGTACCAGGGGATGGTCTGGTTAATATAACACTGTACCAGGGGATAGTCTGGTTAATATAACACTGTACCAGGGGATGGTCTGGTTAATATAGCACTGTACCAGGGGATGGTCTGGTTAATATAGCACTGTACCAGGGGATGGTCTGGTTAATATAACACTGTACCAGGGGATGGTCTGGTTAATATAGCACTGTACCAGGGGATGGTCTGGTTAATATAACACTGTACCAGGGGATGGTCTGGTTAATATAGCACTGTACCAGGGGATGGTCTGGTTAATATAGCACTATACCAGGGGATGGTCTGGTTAATATAGCACTGTACCAGGGGATGGTCTGGTTAATATAGCACTGTACCAGGGGATGGTCTGGTTAATATAACACTGTACCAGGGGATGGTCTGGTTAATATAACACTGTACCAGGGGATGGTCTGGTTAATATAACACTGTACCAGGGGATGGTCTGGTTAATATAGCTCTGTACCAGGGGATGGTCTGGTTAATATAACACTGTACCAGGGGATGGTCTGGTTAATATAGCACTGTACCAGGGGATGGTCTGGTTAATATAACACTGTACCAGGGGATGGTCTGGTTAATATAACACTGTACCAGGGGATGGTCTGGTTAATATAGCACTGTACCAGGGGATGGTCTGGTTAATATAGCACTGTACCAGGGGATGGTCTGGTTAATATAACACTGTACCAGGGGATGGTCTGGTTAATATAACACTGTACCAGGGGATGGTCTGGTTAATATAACACTGTGCCAGGGGATGGTCTGGTTAATATAGCCCTGTACCAGGGGATGGTCTGGTTAATATAGCCCTGTACCAGGGGATGGTCTGGTTAATATAGCACTGTGCCATGCCAGGGGATGGTCTGGTTAATATAACACTGTACCAGCGGATGGTCTGGTTAATATAGCCCTGTACCAGGGGATGGTCTGGTTAATATAACACTGTGTCATGCCAGGGGATGGTCTGGTTAATATAACACTGTGTCATGCCAGGGGATGGTCTGGTTAATATAACACTGTACCAGCGGATGGTCTGGTTAATATAGCTCTGTACCAGGGGATGGTCTGGTTAATATAACACTGTACCAGGGGATGGTCTGGTTAATATAGCACTGTACCAGGGGATGGTCTGGTTAATATAACACTGTACCAGGGGATGGTCTGGTTAATATAACACTGTACCAGGGGATGGTCTGGTTAATATAACACTGTACCAGGGGATGGTCTGGTTAATATAACACTGTACCAGGGGATGGTCTGGTTAATATAACACTGTGCCAGGGGATGGTCTGGTTAATATAGCCCTGTACCAGGGGATGGTCTGGTTAATATAGCCCTGTACCAGGGGATGGTCTGGTTAATATAGCACTGTGCCATGCCAGGGGATGGTCTGGTTAATATAACACTGTACCAGTGGATGGTCTGGTTAATATAGCCCTGTACCAGGGGATGGTCTGGTTAATATAACACTGTGTCATGCCAGGGGATGGTCTGGTTAATATAACACTGTGTCATGCCAGGGGATGGTCTGGTTAATATAACACTGTACCAGCGGATGGTCTGGTTAATATAGCCCTGTACCAGGGGATGGTCTGGTTAATATAACACTGTGTCATGCCAGGGGATGGTCTGGTTAATATAACACTGTACCAGCGGATGGTCTGGTTAATATAGCCCTGTACCAGGGGATGGTCTGGTTAATATAACACTGTACCAGCGGATGGTCTGGTTAATATAGCCCTGTACCAGGGGATGGTCTGGTTAATATAGCTCCATGCCAGGGGATGGTCTGGTTAATATAGCACTGTGCCAGGGGATGGTCTGGTTAATATAACACTGTACCAGGGGATGGTCTGGTTAATATAACACTGTTCCAGGGGATGGTCTGGTTAATATAGCACTGTACCAGGGGATGGTCTGGTTAATATAACACTGTTCAAGGGGATGGTCTGGTTAATATAACACTGTACCAGGGATGGTCTGGTTAATATAACACTGTTCCAGGGGATGGTCTGGTTAATATAACACT